>NW_019416340.1:214354-368126 GCF_000390285.2 Anoplophora glabripennis | reverse complement strand
ACTAATTTCGCTGGTAACACGAGACACAACCGAGCAGGAACTAGGCTTCAAGACTTCTCATTCGTGCCTCGAAATGTTTTCGGTTTTATCCTTGTCCCCAGGTACCTACTTTTATTACCTTATCCTAATTAACACTTATCCAGGTCATTACCTACTCGGTTTGTGCTTATGTACCCTAATAAACAACAAATAATTTATGTTTACAGCCTACTTATTCTAATCTCATTTGCTAAATACATTTATTTGGGATAATCTCGGATAATTCAAAGTATAATTTATATGGCTCGTAAATTCCTAGAATGCAAAATATGTTTATTGGGGCAGGTACTAAATGTAATTGTAGCGTACCGCTACATTCGATATTATTTTGTCTGTAAGTATAATATAAAAATTTATATTTTATGGGACAATGACAATGTGTAATACGAGTATTATATAAAATGAAGTGTTTCGCAATAAAATCCATGCTAACAGAAGTTAACGAACTTTGGCATATTTCACTGTTCGTATCCCAGAGATTATGTGAATTAGATAAAGGTTATTTCTCTTTTATTATTTAAGTGCTTATCCAATATTATTTTTCTAATTAACCAACCATATGGTACCGCGCTTTATTTCATAAAAAAAATTACTACCAACTCTAAGTTTTGAGGAAATAACGCCTTGGAACATGAAGTGTTATTGTAAAATATTGAACCCTAGTACATAAATCTAAATTTCCTATAAAACCGGTAAGATAGTAGCCCATAAATAACAATTACATTTTATTTTGTTAGAGCCTGACGCATACTTCACTAATCTCTGGCGCTATATATATTCCATTTGGGATTTAGAATTGTTGTAGCTCGTTTTTCTTCATATAGTCATATTTCTATATCTAAAATTTAAGCTTTTCTTGATGTTATATTTTGAAATATTAATGTTTCAATTAAAAAATATAAAAACACTTAATTTTATCGGTTTCAGATTAAAAACCGAAAGCAACTACAAATTTTTATTTTCAAAATTCGTATTACTCTTAAAAAAATCAAATTCTCAAAACTGGAAAATACTGCAAAATAAATTACAATACCTAGATTTAAATGAAAATCATTGTTTCTCTAAAAGTGTCAACTTTGAAATAAAATATGAATTTTACGTAAAGGCACTGAGGAAAATATTATTGATAATAATTAAAATACGTCACTGAACAGGTTCGAAATTGTCGACCTTAAAAAAATCGTATTAATTGTACAATGACAGTAAATGACGTAAAGTTGTTAAATAAATATAAGAATTTATTTTTGGGACTTGATAGAAAGCATAAACGTTATAAGACATTCCAGAAGCTTTCAATAAACAAGTCTAAATAATCAAACAGCATTAAAACAGATCACAGATGATTAGATAGCATCTGAAAATCAGAATATTATTAAAAATATAAGCTGCACTAAATGTATTAAGCTAATAAAGTATGAGAATGTTCCTAAATTCTTATCAACTTATCAAGTTACTTTGATACTAATTGTTAATAATTCTTTATTCCAAATATTACCAATAAAACACGTACCTGACATATTTAAGTCATTTCTTTAATGTTGCAAACTTTCAAGATAGCAAATAACAATACTTTGAACTGTGGGAAAGGTTACTGTCCTCCAAAATAAACTCACACTAATTGTAAGTAACATAACAAAAAATTTTTATTTCGCAACTAAGTATTAAGGAAAAACTTGACGATGTACAAAAAGAGATCGATACTGTCAGATGAATGAACTGTACTTTGCAAAAGTACGAATAGAAGACAGCGGCATCAGTCGCCAATATCCTTGGCAGGAAAAATGACTTCGGATGCGGCGGAGTTGAGCGGGACTATCGCTCTTTATCGATCTCACATATATACTCAAGAATTACCGCCCAAGTGTATGTGTCAGTGTTTTGGTTATTATCTCCGTATTAGGGCTGTTAATGGATTGGGACGATGTAATTACACCGACAAATGCCCTTAAAGTAGGAAAATATACTTAAACATTTACAATTGCCGCAAGTACAATATGGCAATTGTGTAAATATTATTCGAAATGATTTAAATAAAAAAATAAATCCAGATATTAAGCTTGTTAATAATTGGAATTATTCGTTTATTCTAGCTGAAGCCGATATAATACTTTATTATTCACACGAAAACAGTGACGTACCAGGAGACTAGTGCCCCACAGGACAAAGATCAAATGAGGATTTAGTCAGGATACATTGATTCACATGTATTTCTATGAGCATAAAGTGCAATCTCAATACAGCGAAATAGTATTTGCCTTAATTCTTATAATATGTAGTTAGATAAAGTAATGACAATTGTGAATTTTATTTAAGTTGAAATGGAATTTTATGTAAGCTATCCCTTGTGCCAAGAGAGCCAGCAAAGAGTCGATTTTGAAGAAAATGGAAAGCTTATTCTAAATGTTTTTAAATTTTTGTTAAAAGATTGCTCGTTTTTCAAGAAATATAGAAGATATAGTTTATCTTAGAAACACCAACCATATTATATTAACTTTAACTTTATTTAATTTCTATAACATTCAGTAAGAAATTTTATAAATAATACCTCTCATCTTGTCAGCGACTGGTACACAGATTTTTGTATCAATTTAGTTAGTTTTTGTCTATAATTATTAAGTAATGACACATTTTCATTAATTTATTTGAATTTCTTCTTCTTCTGCTACTACTTGTGGTTGGGTCTATTCAAGTTCCACAGCACCTCGGCCTTTTCATGCCTATCGTGTGTCCCAGTACTCAGTCCTATTCAGCAAGTAGTTTTATCTTTTTTACAAAGTCCAAAAGCTTCCTTGCACACAACTCTCAGCTCCTTGGATTCCAGATAGAATTATCCCTGAAGAGTCATTCTACTATGTGCAAGTTATGTTTCCTAAAGTGACAGTATCCCGTGATAAATTCCGTCACTTTCCTGACCCGAATTTTAGTCAAGATCAGAAACTTATTCGTTCTTTTCTGTAAAGGACATGCCATAAGTTCCTTCGCATGGCTTTGCCCTGGCAGAGGCCCAGTATTTATTATGTTCAGACTCAGTCCATTTGCTCAAAGCCTCCTGACCACACTGGGAAATGTGCCACATAAGGGCTCCGGACCAATGACGTCTTTTTCGGATCCCTTCCTAGCAAGTTCATCCGCTTTCTCATTTCAGTCGATGCCTTTGTGTCCTGACACCCAACACAGTCTAACTGTATTATGGTAGCTGTTCAGTCGGAATTGGTAAACATTCCATTACAAATTTTGAACTTATCTTGTGTGTATCTAAAGCCTTCGACTGTCGGAGAATATGTGTATGAGTTTATGGTTATAACCTTTACGTACATTCTCTGATAAACACGCCATTATCGCGAAAATGTTCTTCTTGAAATAGAGTAAGAAACCTCTCCAGACCGTAGCTTGCACTCCATTTGAGTTTGAGTCCATACATTCCCACACTCACTCTCTGGCTATTTTGGAGCCATCCCTAAATTATACCACGTTCCATCTTTTCAGGGTATCAAATTTTTCCTCCAATTTGCTTTTACCCTCATTCGAGTCTCAAATTGTTTGTGGAAGTGAATCTTTGGGATCAACTTGTCGGATATTATCTCCAGAGTTCGTTCCGACATAGATATCACAAACGTTTCAAAAAGTATTTAAATAAGTGATATTTTTTCTAATTTCAGCATTATCTCGAAAACAAAGTGTTCTCTGACATACGTTTACACAAATATTTGTTTAGTTTCGAGTTCTTCTGTCGCCAGGTAAAGTTTAGTATGTTAAATTCTGGACACTCTGTATAAGAACAATATGTTTGACTCTGTGTACAAAAGTTTGAACTCGATAATTAAACAGATAAAATCAGATAGACGATATAAGCAGCTATTTTGCAAGCTTTGTAGCAAATATAAAATAGTGTCCTGTTGCTCCAATATTTTTAAGTCAGGTCTTTATTTATGGTAGCTAAAAATTATGTTAAAACAATTTATATGACGTAAATGTAATCGCGTGATCTCTATATTTCGTTTACAGTTAGTTGTCTAAAGAAAATAATGCAGTAACAACTGTTATGTTTACTATTTCAAATAACTTCCCTTTCCCTTTACCACACCCTATTTTAGCAATGGTTACAATTATTAATTTGAATACTTATTTAAAGGTCTTAATTAAATTGGTCGATAATAATGATATAATGAGGTTCTCCCATGTTGATAGAAGTTAAATTAGATTTTTGAACTCGAAATGTTACACTATATATAACCGTCAAAGTAATGTACTATAAATATATTTAGTATATAAATATCTGTTCGCACTCACAGTTCAGCTTATAACCGTTAAATTACTACTAAACATTAAACACGCAATGAACATTATTTTTAAAAAGTGGTGTTGGAACAAATGTGTTAGAAATAAAATTTTATTTAGTGATTTCTGCAGTTTATTTAGTGTATATTCTTAATTGCAATTAATCATTGAAATATATTTTATCAAGGCTTTGAACTAATAAGTGCAATATTTAATAGAGTTATTGACACTTTTAAGTTACACTGGTTTTAATTTTAGGTAGGTATTTTAATGTACAGAAGCTGATAATTTTTCAATCGAAACCCAACTCCTAGGGGACCCAAATTACCTTCCCTAAGAAGCAGAGGGTGCGACGTGAATATTAAAGTTTTCACGTAACTTTGCAAAATTTTTGCCGAAAATCGCGGCTTCAAGCCATCTCAAACATTGAAGCCGCAGCAGACGACATCGCCAGTGGACGATGCTGTTGGCAGAGCAGCATATAAACGACGTTCTGTAAAAATGCAAAATTCACCTCAGTTTTGAATTTCGGAAATTGAAAAGTGTCCGAATATTACGGAATTCGAACTTGGAAACTAGGAAATAGAATTAAGAGTACCATTTTAAGAACACAAGTCGATCCAGTTGCAGTCCAGAAAGGCCAATGGATCAGATCTAAAGCGGAGTATCCCCAAAAACATAAGTGCAACAGGATCAGTCTCCAGGAAACTGAAATGTGTACCGGAGTGGAAAAAGGCAACCAAAGAACTCAAGTTGTTTCCCATGTCTGTAGGAATCTACCTCACCATACACAACTAATAAGATGGCGGAAAAACAACTACTCTGAAGACTAATGCCCCAATCATTCGTAAGTTGGACCTGAAATAGCTTTTATATATACCCATTGTTATGAAATGTTATGATTTGTTCACATGATAAAATAAACCATACAAAAATAGACCAAAATGTAAATTTTTTAAAATAACTTAAGGGATATTTACTTAAATATAGAGAAAACTAACTTAAAAGGGATGTGGAACGCAGAAAAGATTAAAATGAAGGATATACATATTTAAATGTAGAATAACTTTTGTAGCGATATAAGATAAAATCGTTGGATGAAACATATCAAGCTGTCAGAATTATGATAAATATCTAATTTAAAAGTTAAATAGTTGAGAAAACGTATTCATGTAGTATAAAAAAGTTAAAAATCATAGTAAAGAATAATTTATTAAAGTCAGATATCATACTAGTGTACAGGTTTAAGCAAAATTTCCAAATTTTGACAAGTTGATCGACGGATGTATTTCACCCATAAATGAAAAACGCAATAAATCATGTATAAAATTAAAGTATAGCATACCTACAATATGAATTTATGAGTGGAATTAAACTTAAGCCATTGTAAAAAGTTTCATATAAAGTTTTAGTAATGACATCCACGTATCGTCAAAAATTTGTCAAATTTGTAGATTTAAAAGTGTTGTTGGACTGCAAAATAGTTTGTGCAGTGTGTAAAAGACCTTCTAAACATCATAAACTGTATTGAGATCCAAATCCAAGTTCAAATTTGTGTATAAACTTTAAAAGTTTTCTATGAATCGGTAAACCTGAAAACATTTCAATCGTTATGCTACATAAGCAGGAAAGGATTGTTAAAAAAGTGAGAAAGGGTTTATTTTGGAGACAATAAATAAATCTACAGGCAGAAAATCAAGCATATAGCATAATGCAGTCAAAATTCTCAAAATTAAGTGAAATTTGTTGAAAGATTAAATGTTGACGTAGAGAGAGGTTAAAGGTATCAAAATGTTCAGAAAAATTAATAGAATCTAAATATATAAAGATCATGCTGATTAGAATATGCATAAAGGCAGTATTTTAAAATAAAAAAAATTCTCAAAAGTTAGTTTGAAATTTCTATGGCAACGAGTCATTTGTTTTTAGTTCGAAGTAGCCAGTCTCTCATAAGTTTTCAAGCAAGAAACCTCCTTTTGTACCTGAAATAACAAAAACAATATCAGTAAAAATCAATAAGTTTGTTAAATTACCTATATAGACACCAGAATCGCTAAACGTCAGTCATTTTCGGTGATGTCAGACAATATTCACACAGTGCTGAAATCCATAAAAGTTTATGGTCACAACGAGTAGTGCACATAGTGTTTCGACACTAAAATGTTAACAAGGAATATATTGTGAAGTAAATAAAAGTTAATGAAATCATAAAGTGTAGTGAAGTGGCAGCAGCATAGTTTCTGGAAATTCGTCACAGATCCAGAATTCGACTATGAAACCAGCGTAACGACAAACAGAATTGTGAGTTGTTTAACTATAAATTTGGCCAAATTAAACACCTCAATTTTAAAACAATCGCATATGCATACAACATAAAATCAAATTTCATTCCTAAAAGTTTAATATATCGACATAAAATTTTGCAAATCATAACATTGCAAAATAAAAAGGGGAAATTACTATTAACTTAGGTTATGTAGAGATTCGTCAGTTATAAAGTTTTCTTTTGAAAGTTTTTCATATATTCAGATTTGTTAAACTTTGAATCTATCTATCATTTTAAAATAAATTTAAGTGAAATCGGACAAGACAGAAATAAAGGAAACCACACCCTGTAGTTGAGTCAATTTTATAGGGAATAAATAATTACAAAATATTAAAAATTTATGGCGCCCAAATAAAATCATAAATTAAAATTCAATCGTCATTTTCATTCATTCAAAACAAACAAAAAACAAAACATAGCATAACAATGTACATATATATTTTTTTAATAATTACGAAATATTAAAAATTTATGGCGCCCAAATAAATAAATTCGTAAATTAAAATTCAATCGTCATTTTCATTCATTAAAAACAAACAAAAAGCAAAGCGTAGCATAACGAAGTACATATATTTTTTTTTGTAGAAAACTGTATCGAAATATTTCAAAGTTTAACTTACCTTTTGTATTTAAAATAATAAATTATATTAAATTATATTTAAAATAATAAAATACTAATTTATTTGCTTAAAATTGTCGCAGGATCTCAAACGCCATGCAAATTAGATTTAAATTGAAATTATTATCCAATAAAGAGACGAAATTAGGGAAGACTAAATTAATTATTAATTCATGAGTCTTGAAAATCTCTGCAACATTTCATGTTGCCTCAAGACTTTTCCTTTTGCAAGAACCTTACAAGGGAAGAACATTGAATTTTGTCGGAACCTATGTGATAAAGATATACTGTTTCATTTAAAGAAAAAAACAAAGCTACTTTCGGGCTCATCATCCATTACGAGCCACAGACGACTTTGCAATGTCGCTGGAAAATGTGTTCGTAAAAAGTAATTTCATTATTACTTTAGACAACGCAAGGTAAAATTATTTATGAAGTCCACACATTGGCAGACCGGTAGAACAACTAGTCTGGCTGGAGTAACACAATATGTCTTTGTTACAAAAATTGTTATTTTCTGTTGTCTGGAAAATTTATTTATGCATTTATAAAAAGGTTTGATATACAACATTTCCTTATGAAATATTTTATTTTTTTAAACTAAGTACAACCCATTATCCTTGTAAATGGGTAATTTAAGTGGTAGTTTGTAATGAAAATAGAGTATAGAATCTTGTATGAAATTTAAAAAAGCAAGAAAAAATATATCAAATTCAATTTCCCTACACGAAACTACTTTTCCACTTGAATGTTCATCAATCAGAAACTTTTTAGTGATTCTAACGAATTTAACTACGAGTAAAATGTAATTTCTCCTGCATTTAACTGAATTCAAAGAACAATTTCCTGTTATTGAGAACTCTTTATTTGGATTTAAATTAAAACTCAAGACATAATTCGATTAAAATCGATTTCAATATATTTAAAATATTTCTACTAATTCTGATATTTTTCTATAAACAAAAGTCTTGTTCTGATGGATCATTATATTGAGTATTCAATATAAAACTTTAGCATCTTTTTAGCAAAAGTTAGTTTAGTTCATGAGCGACGACATACGATACATCTGAGCTACAGTTAGAAGGTCTACTTATTATTTTTGAAAAGTGTCATGATTTAATGACTTAAATAGTTACAATAATTTTTAATTCATGGTAATACAGGAAACAACTATTATTTATCGGGTTATAATGTCCCGAGCAGCAACGAATTATACCTGCAATATTTGGTAAACAGCTGGGATCGCTGGTCAGTCCAACCACCAGACATATACCGATATTGAACTAGTTAGCCCGTATCGGTATGCCATAGATGAGATAACAAATGAACGATCCAGCTGTTAAAGAACAAAATTCTTTATTTTTCTGTTATTATCGAGTAGTGACCTTCAAATTCTGTTACAAAAACCCGTGCCCCATATAAAAAACATATATTTAACTCCTGTAAATAGTTCAATGTTAAATATCTTTCCGGTAAAATTTTGTTAATTGTTTTGTCGGTCAGTAATGTCTTTATGAACAAACTGACGTAAATGTCAACGTGATTGATTAATTAGTTTTGGCGCCAACTTTTGCCTATAGTGGCGTAAATCACTTTAATGTATTTTTTAGGCGATCTAGTAAGCAAAGCCGGTTCATAAAGATGTTGATAACATGAAGATTCCTGGAAAATCTCAAAGAAAACAGGGCGACGTAGGTTACACCTGTACCGATATTCTTAGTGGCACATAAATTATCCTTTGAAGTATACAAATGCGGCGAAAACATGTGGCTTAGAAAACAATAAACGTAACAGACAGAGGTCAAAACTTAGGTTTTAAAATTATTATTTTAAACAATATTCTAGGATTTTAAAGCAAAAAGAAAAGAAATATTTTTAATACATATGGTTCATCTGCAATTTTCTCTGATGTAACAAATGATAATAATTCTCTTTGTACGGGGTGTTCCACCTAAGAGGGATTCTTCCGTAACTTTGCAACTGCAAAATTTATAAAATTTATAAAAAAATGGTCTTTATAAAAGTTGTCTGGAATCATGTGGGCCATTTAAAACAAAATATTTTTAACTTTGTAGGGTGTTCCATTTCGCGTGGGCGCTACGTAACTTTGTTATTTTACATGGAACACCCTATATATTATTGCATTTTAGAATTCCTTGGTTAATATTAGGTAGAGTTTCTTCAATGTACATGGTGTTTAAAATTTACCGTTTCCGAGATAATCGGTTGTTTTTGAAATAAAATCACGATTTCAGTTCTCTAAATGAGGTTAGATCGCATCTAAACCGTAAGAGTTAGAAACCTGCAGATTGCAGAGTTCGTTTTAGCATAAATTACTTTTCTCTATTACTAATCTTGTCATCTGTGAGCAAAACGTGTACGTTATTCAGAATCGGAAATACTGAGACCTATATTTAATAATCTTACGAGTTAAAAACTTTTTTTTTAATGGAATGACCCATATTAATTGTCATGGGTGAATGCAAAATTGAATGCCCTTTCGATTGATATAAGGTTGTCCATACTTATCTATAACAGTTTTTCAGAAAAATCAGGTTCTTTTCTAAAATCCGAAAAAGTAGCTATGTAACAGCGTCAAGAAGGCCTTGCAAAATCACTTTTCTCTCCCATTTTATCAGGCCTGGGACTGACAGTGTCAATATTTACTGGCATGTTTAAAAAGTGGTTTGACAAACAAAACTAAACCACTAACAACAACTAAAACAAAACGCAAAACGAAACAAACTGAAACTCGGAACACAACAAGGAGAAGAATACTTAGACCGCTGATTTACATTAATTACTCGAAGTATCCTCCATTTTGATTAATACACAAACGAATTCGGTTTTTAAAAGTCTGTTCAACATTGACCAGAATGTCTGGCGTAGTTGCTTGAAATGCTACTGCAATGCGCTGCCACATATCTTCCGCGGTAGTTGGTGGTGTAACGTAAACTTTGCTTTTTATAAATCCCCGAAAAAAAGAAGCCGCAGCTTGCCATAATCTGGACACCTTGAAGGCCAACTCACTGGTCCCCTTCGCCCAATCTATCTGTTGGAAAAAGTTTCGTGTAAAAACTGACGAACTGTAGTGGTATTGTGAGGTGGAGCACCATCATGTTGCATCCACCTTCTTCGAAGTGTAGCTGAAGGAATGTCACCTAACAAATCTTCTAGAGTGTTTCTTAAAAAGTTTAAATAAACTGCTCCAGTTAGTTGCTGGTCAAATGGTCCAATGACATGGGTTCCATATTTGGATGCGATAAGGATGTGTTGTGTTGTGCTTTTGTAAAATCCTATGTATCGACGTTGTACTAATACAATTGCCTTCTTGACGCTGTTACATAGCTACTTTTTCGGACTTTAGAAAATAATCTGATTTTTCTGGAAAACTGTTAGAGATAAGTATGGACAACCTTATATCAGTCGAAAGGGCAATCAATTTTGCATTTATCCATTACAATTAATATGGGTTATTCCATTTGAAAAGTTTTTCAACTCGTAAGATTATTAAATGTAGGTCCCAGTATTTCCGAGACTGAATAACGTACACGTTTTGCTCATAGATGACAAGGTGTAGAGTAATTTATGCCAAAACGAACTGTGAAAACTGCAGGTTTCTAACTCTTACGGTTTAGAGCTATCTAGCCTTATTTAGAGATCTGAAAGCATGATTTTTTTGAAAAACAACGGATTATTCCGAAAACGGTAAGTTTTAAACACCATGTACGTTTAATAAACTCTACCTAGAAATAATAACCAATAACCAATAAATAACCAATAAATACCAATAACGCAATAATATACGGGGTGTTCCATTTAAAATAACAAAGTTGTGTAACCTTACATGGTCTACATGATTCCAGACAGCTTTTATTAAAACCATTTTTTTATAAATTTTATAACGAGCGTTCAAATAAAAACGTGGTCAAGTTGGTTCTGAAAATTTGGACGTAGGGCGTAGCGTAAGCAAATGAACTTAAACGTCATCTGTCAAAGCGCTATATCGCCGCTATCAATTTGAATATTTTCGTTTTAAAAAGCGTTTAAAATGGTGTTTTCTCAAGAACAAAAAGTGTTTATCATAGAGTCCTACTTTAGAAATGGACGCAAGATTGATGGAATATGGAAGTATTCTATTGAGGAATGTTTCATAGAATTTCAAAATCAATTTCCCGGCGTTGTTGAGTACAAAATTTTTCAAAGTGCTGTTCAGCGTTGTGTTAATGTTTTTCGTGAAACGGGCAGTGTAACAAGAAAAGAAGGAAGCGGCCGACCTAAAAAGCGGACTGAAGAATTAAAAGAAAATGTCCAAATAATGGAAAATGCGCCAAGAACTTCTGTACGTGTTTTATCACAAATGGTGGGAGTATCAGTCGGTACCTGCCACACAGTGTTAAAAAAAGATTTGCGTTTGTTCTCCTATCGTTTAACTTGTCAGCAAGAACTTCATGAAGTTGATTTTCCGCGACGGGCTGTATTTTGTGAATGGTTTTTAAACAACTACGGTGAACTTCATAATATCACCTTTTTTTCTGATGAAGACTGGTTTCATTTAAGTGGTTACGTAAACTCACAGAATATGAGAATGTGGTCTTCTGAAAAACCAGATAACTTTTTTGTCGGGGGCCTTCTACACGCTCAAAAAATTGGAGTTTGGTGTGCTCTCAATCGAAGGAGGATTTATGGACCTATTTTTTTTAATGGTACTCTTACTGCGCAAAGGTATAGAGAAGAAATTATCTCTCCTTTTGTGAACCAGCTGGAAGAAAACGAAATTACAAACTTTTACTTTCAACAAGATGGCGCAAGGGCACATACGGCAGGCGAGACGATGAATATGTTGAGGGAAGTTTTCCAAAATCGACTAATAAGTCTCAATGCTGAACATGAATTTCCACCGAGGTCATGTGATATTACGCCGTGTGATTTCTTTTTGTGGCCTTACCTTAAAAACACTATTTTGGAACTGCCTATTCCTGATTTAAACCATCTGCAGGCTCGACTTATAGACAAGATTCGTGAAATTAACAATACCCCGAGCATCTTAGAAAATGTCTTTCATTCTTTGAGGAACAGGTGTGAAAAGTGCTTGGAACAAGGAGGGGGACACTTTCAGCAGTTGCTTTAATTTATTGATATAACAAGGAGGGGGACACTTTCCGCAGCTCCTTTAATTGTTTGTTATTGTTATCACGATTATTCTTTAAAATAAAGTTATATAGTCATTAACGTTATTGAAACTGACAGCTGCTATACAGCTCGTTGAGAAATGAGGTTAAGTTGGTCGCTATAAGCTACTCCCTACGTCCAATGTGTCAGAACCAACTTCGACCACGTTTTTATTTGAACGCTCGTTAGTTGCAGAGTTACAGAAAAATCCCTCTTAGGTGAAACATCCTGTATATGGTCCACCATTTAAAATCTTCACGCACCTATATCCCTATAATTTTGAAGTTAAAACACAATTATCTTGTAAGTTTATTTAATAGTTTAATTAATACACATTACTTATATAAATATACACATTTTGGTTTATTAAACACAATTCATCATTGATAAACAAACATTTTTAAAATGTGGGTACAGTGCAATTTAATTAATTTCAAACCAGATTTCATTAAGTATATGCATCTACAAATTTCCTTCAATTTAAAATTCATTAAATCACCGCAGTTCTTTATTCATGGATGATCGATTTCATATTTGTAATGACCTACCTACCTACCTTAGGGTTATAAAACAAGTGATTTAAAAATGGAGCTATAATGACTTTAAATTAAAAATATATATGTATGTATATTGAAATAATCATGTCTGACTGACAAAATATGTGACTAATAGAAATCACATTAATAACTGACCATTTGTTAAGTATGTAGAACTTGCATAGAAATTTCGGGAAAAAAAAACTTGTAGATGTATCGGGTGCTACAAAATTCACACAAGATTTGAATATTACACAATTTCTGCGGCAAAATGTTGCCGACGAAAAAAGAAGACGTCATGACAGCTGACAGTTCACAATCTTTAAAAATGGAGCTCTCCACGAAAGAATAACGCATTTTCATCGCTGAGCAATATTTTAAAAATAATGAAGGTCGAAATAGTGATTTACCTTCATCAACTGTGTGATTAACTGCAGAACAACGAAAGTTAATTGAATTGATTATAGAACAAGTTGATGTTGATTTTTCGAACAATGAGTTCGTTAATCGACAAAATTGTCGCATTTGGGATTCCGAAAATTCAGGAGTGATTGTTGAGAAAGAACTGCATCCACAACGTGTCACTGTGGTGGAGATTTTGGGCTGGAGATATCATCAGGCCATTTTTCTTTAAAGATGCGGCTTGTCAGGCAATAACAGTTAATGATTCTCGTTATCGCATCATAACAATCCAGTTTTTGTACCTAAATTACAAGACATGGATGTAGACGACATGTGGTTTCAACAAGACCGTGCCACATGCCGTATACTCCAAGAAACGGTTCAATTACTGCATGCGTCATTTCCTGTTCATGTAATTTCCCGTTCTGGTAATCATAATTGGCCGCCTAGATCAGGAGATTCAGCGCCATTGGTCTTTTTTCTTTAAGGTTTTTTGAAGTCTAAGGTTTATGCCAACAAGCTCTTGACCATCCACGCCTTGAAGAAAGAAACTGAGTGTTGTATCCACAAAACTTAGCTGCATTTATGCAAAACACTCATGGAAAATTTCGATAAAAGAGTGCATATCTGCCAGCAAAGCCATGGAAGCCTATACTGAATCAATAAAAAATTTACCGCAGTCTGTTGGTTTGCTTAATACTTGCTATTTTGCAAAATGAACTCATCCCAATTTCCCAAGCGTCACGTTTTGTAGATCTTGCGATCTAAGTTTTTTTATTTCTTTTTCTTTAATATTAAGTAGAGAATCGAGAAAATTTTGAATTTTTTCGTATTTTGCTGCTTCTAGAGAGACTCACGCCTGAATAAATGAATCTGAATTTCCTGTATATCGGTCATGATAATAAGGATACAAAGTAAATAGTCCCATTTTAAACGATAAATGTTTCATTTACGGGAATCTCCACATTAAAGAATACGTCGGCTGGCGTATAACCTTCCGGAAGAATATTAAGGAAGGGGAGAAAATTATGCAAGCATAAACGTACATAAATGAATAATTTCATTGTTGCTGCAAGGTAGCGTACAATGCATCTTAATCAAAGACGTAGAGCCGGCAATTGTACTCTAAATTAACAAGTCATTGTTTACAGAATATGTTTCTGGATTAATACAATCGAGTTATATGCACAGATTCAAATATTGTTCTAACTGCAGAAGCAGAAGTAAAACCGTTGTGCTGATGTACAAAAATAAACTGTCGGTATGTTTTTGTTTCATGTATTCACGTGGATCTTCTATTATTACTTTCTGTGTGTGTAATGAACCGACGCTATTTAGAATTTAATGTTTTTATATTCAAATTTAACATCCATTTGAAATCAAAGGTGGGTAAATACGATTGTTTTATTAAAATATTTACAAAACGTGCTGCTCCGCTTTTGTGTACAAGGTCGTCATTAAATACATTTCTATAATAAAAGGGGTGATTATAACAAAAAAGTTATGAACGTATGCCTAAGTAGCCTAGTCTCGAAGTTAAATTTAAAAAAATGTTGCATGTGTGATAGGAACCGGGATAGGTTAATTTATTGAATGGCACATTAGCATAGTTCCTAGAGAACTCCATTTCTGACCTGGCGTAGGCAAGGATAGTAATATTGTATTTATTGAGAAAAAAATATACTAAACTATTTCTTCATGTTTCGGCAAAATCTGAAAAAACAGCCATTTTAGAAATAATTACAAAGAAACAACTTGAAAGAAGTCGAGAAATTAAAATTCTCTTATTTAATTAAGAATGTTCTGAAAGTTAAGAATACTACTTATTTCGACATCTGACTAACAAACTAGCCATACTTTTCGTAATGTTGTAGTTTCTTCAGTTTCCAAATTCAGAAATGGCAGATATGCTCGTTTAATTTATTAGCATAGATATCTTCAGTGAGTTTTACCTGTGTTAAAACTTTCTCACACATCCATCAGGGGACCTAAAGCATCACAGCAGCTCAATCGAAAGATGCAATACTTAATGAATTCAATCCAACCCACCGTGACCACCTAGGTCATCCGACTTAAATCATCTAGATTATTTCCTTTGAGGAGACCGGTATTCTTATACATATACGTCACTCGATAAGAAGAGTAGATGTAATTTTTCGATTTAAAATGTCAAAATAAATACCTATAATATGCTACAATAAAAAAAAAATATGTTGTATATAGATGGCAACTCATTACTCTTGGTTTTTATTGCAGTTTTCTTATCGATTGCGATTTTACAAATAAACGAAAGTTACATTGTAAAAGGTATCTTGTATCTGATGTTATTTTTTTTATTATACAGGGTGTAACTAAATAAGTGTAAAATATTTAAGGGGGTGATTCCTCATCGAAAAAAAGATAGGATCTTTCATATAAAGAAACTTCATTGGAGCATCCCTTGTTAAGATACAGCCCCTTAAAACAGGTACATAAAATTTGTTTAACAATTTTTTTCACAAGCACTAAACAAGTTACAATATTGAAATTAACCTGACATTTTCTACTACCAAAAAGACACTTAGCCAGTAATTTATTTGGTTTACCCCATGGTAGTAAGGGGTGGAAAACGCAACCCCTAAAATTTATTTCCAACGTAATTTTTTGTCTTATTATTTTTTTACCATTTAAAAAATTATTTCCGATAGCCTGTTTCATTCTAAAAAAAAATGTCTCTTGAATTTTTTGCCCAAATTAAACCAGTTCGCAGTAAAAAATTATTTTACGAACAACTACAGAGATACATCGTCATAAATGCGGACTGGATTTACTGTTATTTTGTAGTTACTACCTGCATTAAATGATTAAAGGGGAATAATCAAAACTAATTTAATAATAACAAAACATACAACATGTAGAAATCATAGTAAATGTTCAATATGTCTACCTTCAGACATTACGCATGCGTCTAGACGTCGGCGCATTGAGCCACGTATTCGCTCAAATATTCCTGGAGTCTCTCTAATTACCCTGCACGCATCGATAATGCGGTTTCTTAAGTCCTCTACATCGCGAACAGGAGTACGATAAACCAAATGCTGCAAATGGCCCCAAGTAGACAAATCCAGAGGATTGAGATCCGGGGATCGAGCGGGCCAATTCTGTGGTCCTCCTCGACCTATCCACTGATTTGCATATGTTTCAGTTAAATGCTGACGTGCTACTTGACTAAAATGGGCGGGAGCCCCATCATGCATAAAAACCATATCCCTTCTGACGCCCAAAGGAACTTCCTCCAGCAGTACGGGGGGATGCACTTTTCTTAAAAATTGAACGTATGCCTCACCATTTAATCGAGGAGGTAGAAAATGAGGCCCAATTAAATAATCCCCAATAACTCCGACCCACACCTTAAGAGAAAACTGTTCTTGATGGTTAGTTTCGACAATAGCGTGATGGTTTTCATCAGCCCATATGTGGTAATTATGAAAATTAATAATCTTGTCCCGAGAAAAACTACATTCGTCTGTGAATTCGATCGTCTTCAGAAAGTCACGATTTCTTCTAATCATTTCCAGCATCCAATTGCAAAATTCAAGACGGTTCGGAAAGTCTCGCGGTAACAGTGCCTGTACTCGTTGCAGATGGTAAGGGTATAAGAGATGTTCCTTTAAAATTCGAAATACCGTCATATGATCAACATTTAGCTGGAAAGCAATCTTTCTAGTACTGGTAGTAGGTTGTTCTTCTATCAAATTAAGTACTGCTGCCTCAAGCTGTGGTGTTCTTACTTCTCGATGGCGACCACAATCCTGCGTTCTTTTGTTGAATGAACCATATTCACGTAATCGTTGATGAAGTCAGACAAATATTCTATGTGAAGGATGCTGCCGTTGAGGATACATTTCAGCATATCTTGTAGAAGCTTCTAACCCATTCCCCTGCGACAGACCGTAAACGTAATGCATATCAGCCATTTCCTCATTTGTGTATGCCATTTTAATAACAAGTGAATTATTAAAGTAACAAATTAAGAACAGAACAATACACAATTAGTATTACTTCAATTTCAAAAATTTACAAACTGACAGCTTGATTCCAATTTAATTGTCAGTATCGCTAATGGCGGCCTACTAGATAAATTAGTTTCGTATTTTCGTTTTATGGCGATATGTATCTTGTTCGTAAAATAATTTTTTGCTGCGAACTGGTTTAATTTGGGCAAAAAATTCAAGAGACATTTTTTTTTAGAATGAAACAGGCTATCGGAAATAAATTTTTAAATGGTAAAAAAATAATAAGACAAAAAATTACGTTGGAAATAAATTTTAGGGGTTGCGTTTTCCACCCCTTACAACCATGGGGTAAACCAAATAAATTACTGGCTAAGTGTCTTTTTGGTAGTAGAAAATGTCAGGTTAATTTCAATATTGTAACTTGTTTAGTGCTTGTGAAAAAAATTGTTAAACAAATTTTATGTACCCCCTTTAAGGGGCTGTATCTTAACAAGGGATGCTCCAATGAAGTTTCTTTATATGAAAGATCCTATCTTTTTTTCGATGAGGAATCACCCCCTTAAATGTTTTACACTTATTTAGGTACACCCTGTATAATACAAAATTACAAACAGTATTTTTACAATAAATTTTTTATAATAAGTACCTAAAATTGCAAAGTAGATTTACAGTTAACTGTATTGCATTGCAATAGCATATTTTTCATAGTAATTACAACTGTAATTTTTATATTAAGAAGATTACTTCAAGGATATCTTGTAAAACTTATTAGAATTTCCTAAAATTATCTCGACATAAATTATATTTTCTTTTCATTATTATAAAAATCAACTTTAAGATTTATATCAACCTTATAAGTTTAGTTAAAATAAGTGTTAAAATTTCAACGTTCAATGTGAAATATTGCTTTATATGTATCGACCTGTATCGACAATGATAAGTTTGCAGCAAAAAATACATATTTTTACCTTAATATGAACAAACTAATACTTTTCTACAATTTTATAGGGTACATAAAGGGCGAGTGCTGCCCATCAGTTATATATTTTCCAGAAACATACTCAAATATTTTTCCTGTTAAGAAGCTCTCTTTTTTCTAATAAACTTGTATTAGAGAAATTTTTCTGTATTACTTCCCGTTTAAAAGTTATAAGCAATATCGTCCTAAAGAGTCTCAAAAACCACCATTAGCATCACATTAGCAGTGCAAAGATCAACAAAAGGTGATGATAATAACTAAACTTAAAAAAAATGAGGCAAACGCTTTCATACTACATACATATTACAATCCATTATCTATATGACCTCCTCTCATTGAAAGACACATGTATCCAATCTTCGCCTGACTTCTTTGTGGATTGCGTTTATTAAATTTCACCGTTTAATTCATTACAATAGTTTGTGATTTTTTCTTTTAAATGATTAATATCTCGCGAAGGTGTTTTGTAAACCTTAATTTTTAAAACCCCCCCTAAAAAAATCGAGGGACCTGGTGACTTTCCGGGCCACTAAATAGGTCCATTAACCCAGTCCATTTTTCTGAGAAAGTGTTATCTAAATATTGCTGCACAATCCTGGTCTTGTGGGGTGGAGCCCCGTCGTGCGGAAACCGTAGGTTTCTCCTTAGCTTCTCCAGAAGTGAAGAAAGTTCTTCTTGTAGGAAGTTTAGGTAACTCACGCTGTTCAGTGTAAGTTCATAAGAATAAGGCCCAATTACATGCATACCGATGATGCAAATCGATTGATTTTGGACTGTATTTACAATGTTTAGATTTTCAATGGACCAGTAGTGTTCGTTGCGCCTGTTTGACAAACCATTACTGACAAACCGACTTTCGTCCGTCCAAAGAACGTGTCGAAAAAGGTTCCGATCAACAGTTTCTACATTTACTACAATTTGAGATATAAAATTAAGTCTGTTTTCAATGTGACGCTCAAGCAAATACTCCAAATGGTCAATTTTGTAGTCATGAAACCCATTGGTCTTTAAAATTCGTTCGTTGAACGGCTGATTCATCCAAAATCAATTCTCAGCTAGGTTGCCATATAGAATATCGTGGATTTTGTTCGAAATACTGCAACAATCTAGCTGTATTAACATTGTCAATTATTTGATTTTTTTCGAACAGGAAAGGTATCTTTATTTTGTCGCAAGGTCGCCTCTAATCTTGTAAAGGTTCTATGATCAGAAATGAGGCGCTCTGGATACTTTTCTCTACAGCTTTTCTTGAATTTTTTTGTGACTCGTCGTAAATTAGCAACATATCAACTTTTTCTGAATGAGAAAACATTCTGTAAGCACAAAAGTTATACGTTTGACGTTAGTATTGAGTAATGACAAGTAATTTGTGACAATTATGCACTTTAAACAATTATTTTCCAACGATGACTTGATCCTTCCACCGCTAATGTGATTTTTAGATGGTATTTCTTGTGAGACTCTTTAGAACGATATTGCTTATAACTTTTAAACGAGAAGTAATACAGAAAAATTTCTCTAATAAAACTATTAGAAAAAAAACGCCTTTTANATCTAAATATTGCTGCACAATCCTGGTCTTGTGGGGTGGAGCCCCGTCGTGCGGAAACCATAGGTTTCTCCTTAGCTTCTCCAGAAGTGAAGAAAGTTCTTCTTGTAGGAAGTTTAGGTAACTCACGCTGTTCAGTGTATGTTCATAAGAATAAGGCCCAATTACATGCATACCGATGATGCAAACCGATTGATTTTGGACTGTATTTACAACGAGGAGATTTTCAATGGACCAGTAGTGTGCGCCTTTTTGGCAAACAATTACTGACAAACCGACTTTCGTCCGTCCAAAGAACGTGCCGAAAAAGGTTCTGATCAACAGTTTCTACATTTACTACAATTATTTGATTTTTTCGAACAGAAAAGGTATCTTTATTTTGTCGCAAGGTCGCCTCTAATTTTGTAAAGGTCCTATGACCAGAAATGAGGCGCTCTGGATACCTTTCTCTACAGCTTTTCTTGAATTTTTTTGTGACTCGTCGTAAATTAGCAACATATCAACTTTTTCTGAATGAGAAAATATTCTGTAAGCACAAAAGTTATACGTTTGACGTTCGTATTGAGTAATGACAAGTAATTTGTGACATTTATGCACTTTAAACAATTATTTTCCAACGACGACTTGATCCGTCCACCGCTAATGTGATTTTTAGGTGGTATTTCTTGCGAGACTCTTTAGAACGATATTGCTTATAACTTTTAAACGAGAAGTAATACAGAAAAATTTCTCTAATAAAACTATTAGAAAAAAAACGCCTTTTANAATAATTTTCCAACGACGACTTGATCCGTCCACCGCTAATGTGATTTTTAGGTGGTATTTCTTGCGAGACTCTTTAGAACGATATTGCTTATAACTTTTAAACGAGAAGTAATACAGAAAAATTTCTCTAATAAAACTATTAGAAAAAAAACGCCTTTTAACAGGAAAAAAATGTGGGTATGTTTGTGGAAAATATATAATTAATAACGACATTAGTCGTCTTTGTCAAATTCCAAAGATAATACTTTCTATTGGAAATGGCGTTTACCTCATCCCATTTAACACCACGTGTCCCAAATTTTGACACGCTGTACAAATGACAGAAAATATTTTTACAACTAAATGCCGAGTTACAGGAACGTAGTTAAGGTCCACCCTGTATGTAATTACAAATAGACAAATTTATAATCCTTACTTTGGTATCCGACCTTTGGTGTAAAGTTCTGAAATATGGATGAGTTTTCCACAAAACATCTGTTAATTAGTCACGGATGAAATGTAGGTGCTTTACTAATATGTAATGTTTTGGGGTTTTGTGGAAATCTCATCAGTAACAGAGAAATAACTGTGTTGCCTACGTATACAGGGTGATTCATTAACAATGGGAAAGTCGAAAGCTGAAGATACTACACGTGAAATGGTGACCATTGGCGCAAACATGCCTTATCCGAAAGTTAATAATTTCCGAAATACAGGGTGTTGAAAGTTAAAATTTTAAATCGTTTTTTTGCGATTATTCTGAAAATATGTAGGTTAGGAACTTGAAAATTTGTGAAACTATATTTTTTTAGGCGACGAATAAGATGCGTGTTGTAATTTCAGCATTGCTCATAGAGGGCGCCACTTACGACCAATTTTACCGAAAATTTAGTTAATAACTTTTTACCCTGTATGTCTAACATGAAACTTGATTCAAAACCTGAAAGAGCAATCATTTTTCCATTAATTATGTATTCTTGTTTCATTTCGGTATCTCGATCCGTTTTCGAGAAAAATCGATTTAACGAACACTATGTTTTGATAATACGAGAAATTAAAAGCGAAACAAACCAAGTGTTTCTTCGTGTTATTACAACAATTAACAATAAAACAAATGAAATTCGTAATAATGATTTAAAGTCAGTGTTCGAAGAATCCACCGTTGACATTTACACACTTTACACAACGTTTTCTGAGAGATCTTCGAGTTTGAAACAACATATTGGGATTGCGTTTGACTTCGTTGGCAGCGATTTGTATTCTTTGCCACAACTCTTCACACGAGCCAATAGATTCTTTGTAAACTATATCTTTCATTCGAGACCAAATAGAAAAATCAAGAGGATTGAAGTCCGGACTTCTGGATGGCCAAGCAAAAATGCTTACATGGCCAATCCAGCGATTTGGAAAAACTGCATCTAAATATGCACGCACTGGCCAAGAAAAATGCGGTGGAGCTCCGTCGTGCATGAACCACATGTCTCTTCTTAAATAAAGTGGAACTTCTTCAAGCCGTGGAAGCATTTTTACTTGGCCACCCAGAAGTCCGGACTTCAATCCTCTTCATTTTTCTATTTGGAAGAATCTATTGGTTCGTGTGAAGAGTTGTGGCAAAGAATACAAATCGCTGCCAACGAAGTCAAACGCAATCCCAATATGTTGTTTCAAACTCGAAGATCTCTCAGAAAACGTTGTGTAAAGTGTGTAAATGTCAACGGTGGATTCTTCGAACACTGACTTTAAATCATTATTACGAATTTCATTTGTTTTATTGTTAATTGTTGTAATAACACGAAGAAACACTTGGTTTGTTTCGCTTTTAATTTCTCGTATTATCAAAACATAGTGTTCGTTAAATCGATTTTTCTCGAAAACGGATCGAGATACCGAAATGAAACAAGAATACATAATTAATGGAAAAATGATTGCTCTTTCAGGTTTTGAATCAAGTTTCATGTTAGACATACAGGGTAAAAAGTTATTAACTAAATTTTCGGTAAAATTGGTCGTAAGTGGCGCCCTCTATGAGCAATGCTGAAATTACAACACGCATCTTATTCGTCGCCTAAAAAAATATAGTTTCACAAATTTTCAAGTTCCTAACCTACATATTTTCAGAATAATCGCAAAAAAACGATTTAAAATTTTAACTTTCAACACCCTGTATTTCCGAAACTATCAACTTTCGGATAAGGCATGTTTGCGCCAATGATCACCATTTCACGTGTAGTATCTTCAGCTTTCGATTTTCCCATTGTTAATGAATCACCCTGTATAAAAACGCTTTGACCGTAAAAAAGGGAAAACTTCTCATCCATTAGGATATTAACTTTGAAGCTCATGCCTTGGGCCAATCGTGGATTTACTAGGTTGAGTTTGTAGGAACAATATTTTTTTGGGATTTGAATATGGGAATTATGATGATCTTTATAGCAAGCTGTAAGTAGGATTTAACATAGAGTGCAATATAGGGGTTACGACAAATTTCCAGAATAGATTTTCCTCGGGAAAGGAAACAACATAATTTTTTCCTCAAAACGCTTCCTAAAGTCGTATATATTTTAATGTAGTAGAACAAATATTAAATATTCGGTAATATGTAAGATCAAAGCAAGGCCAGTGTGGAGTGAACAAGGTTCGCTCAATTTTCACTCACTTGTACTTGTTTGCGAATGGTTTGCAAACATTCAATTCGTGCAAGTGGCGAAGCAGCCGGTTGGTATTTCAACAAAAATATATGCAGGAGGGAGTTTCTATACAAGACAATAGCCGGTGACAACCAACTAAAATACTAGGGAATTATTTTTCTACAAATGCGTAGAGATTTAAAATTATTGCAAATTTATGGGACACGGATGCTTTACGATAAGTTGTTTCTTTTATTTCTATTTTATAATTGTAAAATGGAATGTTGGAACCAACATTGGAATCAAAATCAGCACACTAGCATTTGGCAAATGCTTCTACCACACAGTGGGGTGAGTATTGAACCCAACGTTGGAAGCCAACCTTCGAAACCAGCAAAAATTATATTTAAAAGAGTGATATGCCGTACAGTGGGATTTTTTGGTATATTTATGGACAAAATTCTTGTTACAAAAGAATTTTCATCCAATCGCAGCAGGAATTGCGGAAATTTCGGTATTCTTAAGCCCTTAATTATGGCAAGTCATTTTATACCTAATCACGCAATCTACTTATTCGAACTCAATGCATATTTTTGGACAAAAAGCTCCATGATCCACAATTTTCATGCAATCGTAGCAATTTTTTTTTAAATACTCGTATACGTCGGTACTTTAAGCAGGATATATGAAATAACAAACCAAAGACAGTCTAAGGATTATGGGAAGCCAGATATCAGTACAACTAGATGACAGTACAAAATTATAAAGAGATTACTTATCAGAAATAACAGTGGTCTTGAATCTACTTGTTCCACAGAGCTTACTTAAACAACTATTAAGACTATTAAAAATATACGTTTACATAGACCGACAAAAATTAAAAAATCTTCCAGAAACCAGATAAAACTTTTACGAAAATTTCTAATGCGAATTCGAATCCCTCTTCAAAATTGTTTCATCATCTCAGGATTTGAGATATCCTAAGGTAAAAGGACCAAAACTATTGTTTTTCGATAACTTTGAGGTTATATTACATCTTAAATTAATTAATTATTCTAAAATCTTATATGCTATGTAAAAGTAACACTCAAAACCGATTTTGAATTTGTTTGGTATAGTTTTCAACTATAGATTTCGTTCAATGGAGTTTAGCGAATTAGTACTTTGAGAATTTAAAAAAATCATTCAGAGTCTAGAGCTTTTTGTCCAAAAAACGGAGTTCAAATACCTGGATCGCGTGAATAGGCATAAGATGACTTGCCATAATTTAGGGCTTAAGAATATCGAAATTTCCGCAATTCCTTCTTAAAGTACATATGTTTACGAATATGTAAAAAAAATTGCTACGATTACATGAAAATTGTGGATTCTAGAGCTTTTTGTCTAAAAATATGTGCAGAGTTCAAATACGTGAATAGCATGATTAGGGTAAACATGACTCGCCATATTTTAGAACTTAAGAATATCCAAATTTCCACAATTCCTGCTTAAAGGACAGATGTTTACTAGTATTTAAAAAAAAAATTGTTACAATTGGATGAAAATTCTTTTGTAACAAGAATTTTGTCCATAAATATACCAAAAAATCCCACTGTGTGCCGTAAAGGTGCCGCCCTGTACTAGTGACTTCAAAACTATGAACGGATTTGAATTTTTCATGTCAAAAAAAAACCGAATCCATGATTTTGTGCTTTTATCTTAATTTATTCAGATATTATTGGAAAAACTAGAAGAAATAAATAAAACTTTAGTACCCTATTTTATTAATAGCTTATTAGTAACAAATATAAGAAACATATTAAATACGCACGAATGGAAACTTTTTATACGATTGCAAACAGTACAAATTGATTAATTTTTCTATTTTGTTATTTGTAGGGAGCCTAGGGGTTCTAATAGTGGGTCCGCCCATACAGAGCCTAGCCCGAGAACAACAAGGGCAGGTCAAAGATTCCTAGGTAAGACTAAACATTTACCAAAGCGAGGTAAATACAAAGGATACATTTCTTGGATTAAACATAACTTCTATGTAATAAGTTGTTACTTGTTTAAAATAAATAAAGTTACTTTTATTGCGATTCTGCAAAGCATTTTGCATATTAAGTAAAAGAGAAACTAATTTCTATTAAAAATTATATTTTTATTTGTATTTCATTATATTCGCACAACTCTTATTTTTGTCTCAATTGCTATTAGCATTTGCTTTAAAATTTCAACGAGGTGCGACAAAAGGATTAGTTTTTGATTGACAACTTCTTTAACAAAGAAAATATTTTAAAACATATTTCTAAATCTGATTAAAAACATCATATCATATACAGGGTGTCCCGGTACTTGATACAAAAAATTCGAGTACAAATAGATGAGGTCAAATTAATATCAGTTCTTATTATTTTATTCTTATTCTTGTTTTATTTTTCTATTTTGTGTTATGTGTAAAGTGTGTTTGTCAAATTTTTTTAGTGAATATTACATTAACGTAATATTCATTATTACATTATACATTATACATTATTACATTATATTACATTCTTACATTAAGTAAGATTTTCTAGGCTCTTATTTTAAAAACATAGTAATTATGTCCACTTAAAAATTAAAAACAAAAAATGGTGGAGCCGCCGCTCGATGTACACTGTGACATAAATTCACAAATATTTCCTAAACTGTTATTTTTACCGAGTTGAACCAAGAGGGTATTATGGTTGGTAAATTCTTCAGGGAACTTATTTTTGATACAGGCATATTGCGATCGTCATCTATGCAAAAATGCTGGGTTGTTAACCATTGGGCATAGTCCGTACCTGGCGTTCTGGGCATAATGAAGTTTCACTTATCATATTAAAAACAAGCTGTACGCATGTGTTATCGATCACCAAATTTCCATCATGCTGAAGTTAATAGTTTTGAGACTATAAATAAAAACGACTAATTTTCACCTTTGAGGGCCCGTAACTTGTTAACTAAGGCCCGTATGAAAAAAAGTTATATGAAGAACTGGAATTATTTTGTACGCGACTTTTTTGTTTCAAGTATCGGGATACCCTGTATACATATACATAATATATTATGTACATGAATTTTTAATCCGAAAATTTATGTCGTTAACGATTTATTATATACCGGGTAGTACAAGACATCTGCCAGTAATGAAGTGACGTTATGAGCGAAAAGTGAAGGTGTTGTAAGTCAAGGTGGTAATGGCAATACCAATTATTTAAGTAGGTCAATACGGTGTGTCCGAATAATAGGAAGACGAAGCACGAAATACTTTTTTAAGAACTGGATACGAACAGAAAACCTTATTTAGACAAACTGTCGCGTGAATTAATTCCATTTTAGAATAATTATTTACTGGTTATACAGGATGTTTCAAATTTTCGGACCAAAGTAAACATTTTGTTAGCAGTCAAATTTTAATTTAAGTCTACGAATTTTCCCAATATGAATTTGCTTAGTTGGTAAAGTTGTGATCACTCATGTAAAAATGTAGCGCTCTGTATCTCCTAAGGTAAAATTAATTAAATATTTTTTAATACATTCGCTTATAAATATTATTACGGTTATCTACTAATTCAAAATTGTAAATCCAATTTTTGAATGAGACATTGTATTTGATTGAAAAGGCATCTATCTTATGTTTATAAGTATGTATACGATTTTGTAGATTAAGCAGTAGTAGATTAGATTAAGCATCCAATAACTAATCAACCTCTTTTAATTAATTAATTTTAATAAGCTTTAATTTTGAAAATGCACACATATTATAACTTTCAAAATTAATTTGTTTTTTTAATAAAAAAGCTGTAACTTTTAAATATAACTCAACAGAACAGTGAGCTTGTTTTAAGTACTGGTGAGATGTAACCTATAAAGTATTTGCCATATCTAACAAAATATCTAAACAATTCGTTGATCGAGAATAATACGTTTCACACCAGTCAATGTCTAGTAACTTTTCTTTTTTTGTCACCCATGACATACTGACGAGAACTAATAAGGTTGAAACCGGTACAGACCAGATATAAGTCTAGTGAATCTTCTTCTGATGATGATTAATAGTTGGGGTATATAATCCCAGGAGTAATTATTTTCCACAATGTCATTAGTTAATGAGTATATCTACCTTAATTGAAATCTTGTTTCAATCGACACCGGTCTCCCCTAGTCGCCAGATTTCCTTTTAAATATCTTCAAAACAACTGAAGGAAGAGAAAAACAAAATCTAAACGTGACAACGTGACTTTTCTCGAACGGACAATTTAAACTAAAAGAATACGCAAGTACCATAGAATTAATTTTCCACTGCAAAAATATAGAAGAACTGAACTCTGGAACGAAATTGTAGAGACTCGTTAATTTGACTTTGTTAACTTAATTAACTTTTGAGTTGATTTCAGCGTCTGAAGGAACGGTGTAATGTGAAACAGATAATTCCTCGGCAATATTGTTCTTACTACTATAAAGACTAACTTATCTTGCCAACATTTGAATAGATTTATCAGAAGGAACTTTCCTTGTAGTTTTATGAATAATATAAATTCTCGAGATTCAATGCGGTTTACTTTTTAGTTAGTTTCTAAACAGTTGACAAATAAGTGAAATAATGCAATACTTTATAATTATTTGGCACTGACAAATCATGAATGTTCCTGTTACATGACAAATAAGCCAAGTTGCCTAATTATCCAAATTTAAGTCTTTGATTTTAGGTAACAGAATTACAGTTTACTTTCGCAATAGAGTGGTTATTTTATCATCACGACTTTAATTAGAGAATGTTTGCTACTTTCCAACTAAAATTAATCTACACTGCTGACACCAATCAAAGCATTTCAAAGTATTAGAATAAAATCATTTTTTGTACACTTATATATCAAGAAATGAAATTTCCAGTGAGACATTAGTGTACTGGCACATGTAGGTTTATGTTTCGGTAAATAGTTCCATTCATTATTTTAAATATGCACTTTTAGTCAAATGCAGAATCTAGGAGAGTATAAAATTTATTTGGGGTCTGACAAATTTAAATATAAAACAGGTATAAGTGTCTAATATGACTAATTTGAGGTGTGTATACATCTCTAATCTTGATTGTTATAAATGTACCTATTGTACCTATGATTAAAATAATAATATGTTCTATTTATTCGTTTCCTTTCTCTGTTTCTAATATTTTTTTTCATTAATTTTTCGTAGTAATAGTAATCAATCATTTTCTGCGTACTAACAATTAAATATTTAAAATATACTACTTTTATTTGAGTAATATAACAACTCCAGCATTTTTGAACAATTTAATTCTGTTAAGTACTGAATTACAAGTAGTTTCGAGAATTTTTTCATAATGTAACAAGAAGATTGAATAGCTCTGCAGCCTCGTGCTTTTTTTGTGCCAGCAACTAAATCGAATCGATTTGTCAGTTCGGAACTTTACCCATTATTGATATAGGGGAAATTAAGATTTATTTTCAACACAATATACTTTTTATGTGTCTCGACAATTACATCCGGACTTTGTAAGTTTGAATGTAGGACATTATTTTGAATATTTAATTTCTGGGACATTTCAGATTATACAACTTAAATATCGTAGTCAACGAAATATAATTATATCAAAATATTATGTTTGCTTCAAATTACTTAATACATTGTAAAAAATAAAGAGTTAGGTACAAAATGTCCAAATGGAGTTAACCTAAATATTAGACTAGCAAACATTTGTTCATATTAAGATTCATTTGTTTTTGTTAGAAGGATTAAAAGTAAATCTAGTTCATGAAAGAAGATATAATAAGAAATTGAAAAAACAATTTTTTTTAAATAAAATTTACAACGGATTTCAAAACTTCCAACTAGTTAATATATTCATGGACAGTCAATTATCCCATCTGCATCCAATGTTGGTCAGAACTTTCATGTGTCATGTGTCATGACGTCGAATCAAAATAAGCTGTCCAATTAGAATTAATATTATATAAATTTTCTATGATGCGAAACTAAATGATGTGGCTACAATTGTGTTGAATTTCGCCATAGGTAATTCCAAGACAATTCCAGAACAGAAAATCAACGGCGCTCTTCAACCAACATAAAAAATAAGGGTTGATGTAGCGTATCAAGTGTCAAACCTTCTAAATAGCCGTGTCTGTCTAGAAAAGAAGACCTGAAGGAAAATGAAGAAATTACCCTAAGTCGAAGAAATGCAACTGTCGCCTTGCACACGACATATTACATACACAAATTGGAGGACACAGGACCTGCTGTATAAGAAGGTCAAGAACAGAACGTCGGCGATTAGATTTAACATTCTCAAATAGTCTTAGGGACTTTAGTGTAATTCGTTTCAAGTTTATTGCATTTCAAAGGTCCATGAGCCGAACATACAACTTTGACCAAAAGTAAGTACAGTTGGATTAGCTCCTCACCCATTCGCCCGTTAAGATGTGTCATATCCAATTAAAGCTGTGGAGAATGAAATGAAAACTATGCCAAAAACGCTGGAGATAGTATTAATCATATCAAGGAAATACAGCTAGATTCAGATGATATCCTAGTAAATTCTGACGTGAAATAGTTTACAAATTACCAACTAAAGAGGTTGGAGGAAAATTTCATAGAAAACTCATCGCAGAAGACATGGAAAGATGAAAATTTAGTAAACTTAGCAACAATGTGACCTTTCTTTAGGAATCAATTTATGAACAAACTGTAACCTTGTCCCCAGCTTTGGCCAATATCTACGTGAACGTCTTGTCTTCAAGAAGAAAGCGTTAGAGTTAACAACTCTAAAGCTAAAGGTTAAGATGTGTTTATGAAACTTTCATTATCTGACCTGATAGATATAACGCAGAAGTAAATCTGAATCACATCAATGAGATATATTTGAACATCAGATTCATCATGGAAATGGTACCCTGCTGTTCCTAGATAACCAGACGGTACTCTGTAGCACAGCTTTATAGAAAGTCAACTCAGACAAACAGAAATATCGAACAAGACATCAGAACGACAGCTAAGTATAAGAAAAAAGAGATATATCTGGCAACCTATGTGGGATGGAGGATATATAAGAATATAGACCGCATCTGAAGTAAATATAATATTAATCTAGGAATATCTCAGTGGAGATGGGGACAGACTTTCCCAATACGAGCTGCAAGAACTACATATCTACTCGAATGCCACATTGTAAAAATCGTCCCAGGTACAGGCTGGTCCATTTTCGATGGGATTTCAGGGTATCTCAGAAACTACTAAAGATATGATAAATCTGACACCACGTTCTCAAGCTCGATTTTCATGGCAAACTCGACTGTCAAATCAGAAATTTGCTATCTTCATTTATTTCTGAGTTACAGGGCGTTTCTCGTTATTGTGACACTTTTGGACATGTCTGTATCTCAGCTGTTAAATAAGTTGGAGTTAAAGTGAAAACTGTTCAAGACTAATTCTTTGGCGTAGAATTGAATGCCGGTATTAGATTTTTAGTAGGTCTTAAGATTCCGGAGTTATGACCCAAAGTTATAATTTTTTAAATGGAAATCGTAGCTGGTTATGACCTAAAAAAATGGAGATTTCTTTTTGCTTTTCAACAATATACCACATGCTATAGTTATTTTTCCAAACACAGAATATACGGGGTGTTTTATTCAGGGTGGTCCGAATTTTATGCAGGTAACTTCGAGGATAGATAGATCTCTTTAAAATAATATGTGTTTGCCTTATAAACATAGGTCTGGAACCGCCCCGTTTTAGAAATACATGCTGTTGAGGTTTAAAAAAGAATGATTTTTTGTTTATATCGCACACTACCTCACAGGTGGTGTAGAAAGGGGTGTAAATAATTTTGTTGATATGCTTACAAATTGCACTTACTTTTAAACATAAACAAATATTCTTGTAATATTATCGTTAGAAATGTCTGCCACAAGAGGATTGTATTGGTATGAATAACTTGAGACCGGCGAGTCTTAGGGAAAAAAATTAAAGTTACCTTTTTTATGTATTTTGTACATTAAAATATAAATCAGTTACAATGACATGTAAAAAAAGCAGTGGCGTAGGTTTTTTTGTAGAAAAGGGGGTGACCCCTGTCCAGTTGTACACCATCGGTTAATAGGTTCCGGAGATATAAACAAAAAAAAATTGTTTTTGACAAATTCAACACCCTGTATCTCTAAAACTGTGCCGTTCCAGACCTATGTTTATAAGGCAAACACATATTATTTTAAAGAGATCTATCTGCCCTCGAAGTTTCCTGCATAAAATTCGGACCACCCTGTATATAAATTCGATCCTTTTTTACATTTTAATATGGCTGGTTATGAAAATACATACAAAACTATAATTCTTACTTTTACAAAACTCATATCTGTTGTAAAAATATGACGTTTATTTAAAATATATATTACAGATAAGAAAAGACAGAGTTTTCAAATTTTTATTCCACTTCAACTGAAGTTACAATATTAAACGTAAATTAAACAATAGTAAGTACCTACACGAATAAAAACTTTTAAAAATGACAGCTAAATGTTCAAATTGCCGTCCCTCAACTGACACATTTCACGCATTTTCTGGCAACGCTTCGGGTAGCATTCATTAAATGTATATGTATTAGAAATATTATTGAAAGGAATTTTCCAACGGACTCAAGCCAGGTGACCTAGCTGGCCATCTGATCGGTCCGTTTGTTCATATCCACCTATCTCCTAAAATTTCGTTAGTATTATAGTATCACACGAGTATATGTTGTGCATTTAAAATAAATGTTATATTTTTACAACAGATATGACTTTTGTAAAAGTAAGAATTATAGTTTTATCTGTATTTTCATAGCCGGTCATATTAAAAAGGAAAAAAATATAATTTATATATAAAACACCCCGTATCTCCCGTGTTTGTAAAAATAACTATAGCATGTGATATATTGCTGAAAAGCGGAAAAAATCTCTATTTTTTTAGGCCATGGTCAGCTACGATTTCCATTTAAAAAATATAACTTTGGGTCATAACTCTGGAATTTTAAGACCTACTAAAAATCTAATACCGGCATTCAATTCTACGCCAAAGAATTAGTCTTGAGCAGTTTTCACTTTAACTCTAATTTATTTAACAGCTGAGATACAGACATGTTAAAAAGTGACACAATAACGAGAAATGCCCTGTAACTTAGAAACAAATGAAAATAGCAAATTTCCGATCTGACAGTCGAGTTTGCCATGAAAATCGAGCTCGAGAACGTGGTGTCAGATTTATCATATCTTTAGTAGTTTCTGAAATACCCTGAATTCCCATCGAAAATGGACCAGCCTGTACATGCGAAAAAGTATATATTGGACAAAAGGCAAACCTATCAGTATCAAGTTAAAAAATCATAAGTGTCACTTGAATAACAAAACCTAGAAAACAGCTGCTGAGCAATGGGCAGATACGGGACTCGCGATAGACCCTAATACCAGGTTACTTGTGAGAGAGAAGTTTTGACCTACACCCTACAGGGAATCAATAGGAATCTAGAAGAATCAAAAATAGATAGATAATAGGAATCAAGACGAGGCCATTACAGATGACAAATATCAATACCAGCCAGAGGACTTAGTATCCAAACACTTCTCCAGAGTTTGTTCTAGAGAGGAGAGCGAATCTTGAAACGTCAAGAAGACGCCATTGCTACCAGCTTGGAAATTATTGAATCCGATATTTAAAATTAAAAACTGACTCATCAAATGCATTATGGAGACACATTAAAATGTCCACGAATGTGTTAAGGAACTAACAAATATCATAAAAAATTTTTCATAACATTTATAATCAGTTATTTACACTCCGACTGCAATTGAACTCCGATTGAACAATTTAACTTCAATAATTGAAGATATTATTAATTTTCTACAGGAACAAATTTCCAGCGACATGGATTCTCATAAAATGTTAAATAAAATAAACTCTGGAAAATTTATTTTCTCACAAGTAGAAAATATATTTTTGTTAGGAATTTATGTAAGTAAAGTTGAACTTAAGTCTTTATTAATCTGTATTTTATTCCGATTATTACGTTATGCATATTTCATTTTAAAAGTACTGCTTGAAAGTATCAGTCGACGCTGAAAAAAACATTCTGATTTTTATGGAAGAGCGCCAACGCGGAAAATTTCTGAAATCGGGTCGCTAGATGAAACATTGTAATAAGAAGAATCGCTTAACGGTACAAAAATATCTCAGATTTATAGCGGATCTTTATTTCCGGGTACTATAGTAACACGAGCTCTAATCTTTATGAAACGGTCGTTGGGATAATTTAATTGACCGTTATTCGTCAGACAGAATTATTATTTATGAACTTGAAATATGTTCGCTGAAGTTTTAATAAAGTATGCATGATTTTTATCCAGATCGGAAATCAGGTTATATGACCTACCAACAGAAATAAAAGTAAATTAATTACTCAGTTAATTAGTTCAACTGATTAATTAATTAATTAGTTAACTGCTTGGTTGGTAGTTTTGTGGAAAGAGAGTAATCGAAATAATTAATTGTTACAAGAAGTATTTTCCATGGATTAATGATGAGGGATGCATTTTACATTTAACAGTCGGTTTTTACATTTCAGGCGGTGCAAAATGTTTTATTTGTGAGGAAACTCTGGAATTTCCCCAGTTTTGTCCTCAAAGGTGGGTATGAAAATTATTTAAGTTAAGCTTCGGCATAACATATAACTCAGAATATATTTGCGGTTAAGGTCGCATACAATTTTATATGGAATAAACTTAAATTTTCCGGAAGGAGTCGCAGGACTTTTATCAAAGGTTTGTAATATTTGTAGAAGGGGAATTTTAAAACATTTTTCAAGATATCGACCATTACTTACATGCTTCTCGACAAATTCAATTTTGAATTTTTGTAAAAGTTTTGTAAACATTCTTTGATAACGAATAAATTTGTACTACTGTGTTATTTTTTTTCTTATTACTTTATATGGATACTTTAGAAATGTTTATTTAATTAGTAAATTTAATAAACGCAGTTTTTAAAAACAATTGACGTACAACTTAAGACGGGAATATATAAAAATAAAATGCATAAATATTTAGCCTAAATGCTAATTAAGTGGGAGCAACTGTATAAGCCATGGTATATAATTATCAATTAATCTTAAAATTTTATACAAATATTTTGTTGAAAATTTATTCTTTGCCAAATAATGGGAAGCTTATATGGTCGATTCCTATTTCTATTCTGTTGGTAGAAATATGAATAATATTATTTAGGCTACGCTCCGACATAACATTTAACTATGAGAAAATATTTCAGTCTAAGGTCGAGTACAATTCTAAAATAGAACTAAAAATTTTGAAATTTTGAACATATATTAAACTGAATCAATTTTTGTTCTTTCTAAAACTAAAAAAATCCGTAGTAGCATGTTTAAAATACATGGGTGCAGTTTCAGTTGCCTTATTGTGGAAAATGTAAAATTGTAAACTAAAAAAATAACTTGAATCAATCTATACCGTAATTTACATTATTCTATGAAGAATCACAGTGTAGCTAATAAATAAGTAGGTATATTTCAGAAAACGTGCAATGTTACGAATAAAAATATACATTTCTATTCAATAATGAAATGTAATGATGGAAACAATAAAGCATTAATAATTCGACTGCTGTTGTTTGCAGGTATATATATAATAATCCAAGTTCCATCATAAAAAAGAAATTTCAAATGAATGAATACAATATAATTATCATTACTAAGTTACCGCAACTAAGTTACCTTGAACTATGAACGCTTCAGTTGTTGTTCGGATAATCAATATCTAGATAACATTACTTCATGTACGAGGTCTGTTCAGAAAATAACCAAACATTTTGAATTACACGCTAATAGAGATCTTTAGTGATATGCGGTTGGCAGTAACCTCCTCTGTAACTACATGTGGTTGGATTATTTATACCTCATTTAGTTTTCGTAATATTGGTATTTGAGTCCAGAGCGTTTAAGTGTTAGTGACCATTTTTGAAATGTGCGATTTTATTGAACAACGATGCAACGTAAATTTTTGCGAGAAACTGGAGAAAACATTCACGGAAACGTTTCAACTTTTGAAATAAGCTTACGGAGATGATGCTCTGGGTTGTACGCAATGTTACGAATGATTTTCATAATTTAAAAGTAATCGCCAGTCATTTGAAGATGATCCTTGACTAGGGAAGTCTTCGGCAACTCCTTGGACAATCCAATAACGATGAAACATTCATTCAAAGCATCATAACGAGAAATGAAAGCTGGATTGAGGGCTACGACATTGAGACAAAAGTTCAATCAAATCATAATGGATTGGCAAATGATCTCCATGCCCCAAGAAAGCATGTCAGTCTCGATACAATATCAATGTGATATTCCCTGTTTTTTCGACTATAATGGAATTGGAAATTTTGAGATCTTGTCTCAAGATGAAACAGTGAACCGTGTGTTTTACAACGATTACATGAAAAAAATCAGCAAAAAGAGATCAGAATTGTGGCAACACAACTCATGGTTCTTGCACCATGACAATGTGCCCGCACACTCAGCTTTGTCAATTCGTCAGCTTTGTGTCAAATATCAGGTTACTGTCGTTCCTCACCCTCCTTACTCGCCAGACCTGATTCCTTGAGATTTTTTCTTATTTTCGAAATTAAAGTCAGTGCTGAAAGAATGTCGTTTTCAGACTATTGATAGCAAATTCATCACATACTTTAAAGGCCATTTCAAATGAAGATATGCAGGTCTGCTTTGCGAACTGACCACACCACTGGGAAGAGTGTGAATAGGGGAGTATTTTGAAGAAAACAGCGAACAATAGTGTATAAAATTAATAATAAAGTTTAAAGAAACAAAGTCCGGTTATTTTCTAAACAGACCTCGTACTTTAAATAATATTCTCCATATTAGAAAACTAAGGACTCTAAAATATTATTATTTAAACTACTATTTTCTCAAAGATTTCGGACTGAATTATTATAGTGCTGTTTTTGGTAGCGTCAATTTTTGGTAATAAATCTCTATATATGTATCTACAGCGTATGCATTATACAGTACGCGCCTAAAGTATGGAATAAATTCAGTAAAAACGAAACAAATTTTTTTTGAAAAAAATCCTCGAACAGGTCGATTTTTAATTAAAAAAATTCATATTTTAGCATAAAAGGCGATTTTCAACCGTCATTTGTTCTCGAGTAATGACGTCATGGACATTTTTTTTTAATTAGCAACCCCCTATTTTTTTTCTTGATTCTGAAAGATCGTTTCATTGTCGATCCGACAGTATTAAAATGTTGCCATCATACATAGGAAAGTTTTCGAGTAAATGACGATTGAATGTTAGAAAACGTAAATTTTATTCATTAAAAAAATAACGATTCCTATGTCAAGCAAATACAATTCATTAAGTTTTCTACCTAAATTAAGTGTTCGAATTGCCACCCGCCGACTTCTTGACAATACTCAAGTCTGTGTAGAAGTTTTTCTTGCAAATTATGAATTATTTCTGGGGTAACTCTGTGTATTTCATTTATAATACAATTTTGGAGTTCTTCTAAATTATGTGGTCTATGAACGTATACTTTGGACTTTAAGTAGCCCCATAAGAAATAGTCCAGGGGTGTAAGATCTGCGGATCTCGCGGGCCATTCCATTGGTCCTCGTCTGCCGATCCACCTCCTAGGAAAATAATTGTCCAGAAAATCTCGAACAGGGCGCGCATAGTGCGGAGGTGCACCATCTTGCTGGAACCATATGGTGTCATCAGGAATATCAGGGACATTATCGTTAGACCATTTTGTAAAAACTCTAAAGATCTTTCTCCTGTAAAGGTTCCTTCAAAGAAAAAAAGGCCCTACTATTCTGATGTCAACTATTCCAGCCAACACATTTAATTTCTGTGGGCGTTGGGTATGTGTCTCTGCCATCCAAAAAGTATTTGCCGGTGTAAACCTCTATTTACTTGACATAAATCCATCATAATTTCACAAAAGTGTAAGTGGCGGCTGTCGGGATGGTCTTCATTGAGTTCCTGCACTAGATGAATTATGTAGGGATGATATTTTTCCTGCCTCAGGACACGTAGCATTGTGGTCGTCTGACTAATTTCATTGTTTAATGCAACCAATCGTGAAGTATTATGAGGATTATCTACCATACTTATCAAAATGTTCTGTTTGTGATCTTCACTAACGCTTGGACGTCCAGGTTTTGGAATATCTACAACATTGCCAGTTTCTCTAAATTTAGATTCTATCTTACTGACTGTTGATTGGCTGATACGGCGCGGCGATCTGGATGTTTTTCATTAAATAAATCGCAAACTTCCTGCTGCGTTTTAGTATTATCCCCGCATGTGTGTGACAGTTAAATGTGCCATAATACTTTAAATTCAACAATAATAATTATATCGCTTACAATACTTAGAAAGTCGGTATGCTTTATTTTAATTGATTTGGGTTTTCTAACATTCAATCGTCATTTATTCGAAAACTTTCCTATGTAAGATGGCAACATTTTAATACTATCGGATCGACAATGAAACGATCTTTCAGAATCAAGAAAAAAAATAGGGGGTTGCTATTTAAAAAAAATGTCCATGACGTCATTACTCGAAAACAAATTGCGGTTGAAAATCGCCTTTTATGCTAAAATATGTATTTTTTAAATTAAAAATCGACCTGTTCGAAGATTCTTCCCAAAAAAAATTTGTTTCGTTTTTACTGAATTTATTCCATACTTTAGGCGCGTACTGTATATTCTTTACTAAAGTTGAAAATCAGTTCTCAATAATACAGGTATTGAGTAAGTTACAGCGTGCCATCATCGAGATGGATTACATACATTACCGATATCTTCTCCAAGAAATTCAATTTTTCAGAGTCAGTGTAGTATATTATTTTCTTTGAAAAGTGCTCGGGAAACGGATATAAATTACGTTACTTTTTCTATAGCACTAGAATTTATCGCCCTGCAATACGAACTTTAGTAAATGTATGTCTTTTACATACCTAGATCCTTCTTATTCGAAGGAGTAAAGAGATTTTCGTAAATGTTCCCTCGTTATGTGAGTAGTGGAAATGTCAAGAAATGGATGAATACCAGGTGTTCCATTTTAATGTAAACATCTTAATATCTCAGAAACTATTCATAATATAGAAATGTATCAATTAAAAGTTGCGGTAGTTTGCCAGTGAAAAAAATGCTATTCTTATAAAAATCACAAATTTGATTTAAATTTAAATGAAAATCTATATTTTTTAATCCTCAAATCTTATTCGCTTTTTTAAATTGTCTGAGTATAAAATGCGTCACGATTTTGAAAGAGACTTCATTGTCATTAATGAAGTTAACAATAATTATTAGAATAAATGGTGCTTGCAGGTGGAAAGATTTATGCAGTTTAAGACAGAAAATATAGAAACAACCGGGAATAAAATTATGTATTATGGGTATTACTTATGTGATACCAAAACCAAACCACAGTAAAAATAAAATACAACCATTTGACAGCATCACCTTTTTAAATTTCCCGCAAATAATTGCAGAATACTTAAAAGTTCTAGCCTCAAGTTGATCGCTGCTTGGAGAGAACATTTACCAGCTTCCATGCTGACAACACATGAGGCTGGGGGACATTTTGAGAATGATATCAGCACTTCAAAAAGAATATTTCAACAAGGATTACAGGAATCCCAAGAGATTGTTCAAATTTGTGACAAACCATAATAGTTTTCAGGAAGAATAAATTGAAGTAGTTAAATCAGCTTATAAAAATTTTTCAAATTTAAGTAACTCTACTGTAACTGTACCCTCCTATTTAAAAAAATTGTTTTCTATTAAACTGTGTTTTATGTTATAATCTTGTCTATGTTTAAAATTTCCTCAGGGAAAAAGATCAACTTGATAAGACCTGGAAACCTTACTGATCTGGAAATTGTACCATTTTTGTCAATTCAGTGCAGTGGAAATATTTATTCATATAATTTCATACTACCCAGGCGAAGTGAATACGAATTTATGTTAATTTCATCAATTTTTCGATAGCAATGTTAAATTTTCAACAGATCGATAGTGGCTATTATGTTGAATATACATGAATACAGGGTGTCCGGTAACTACGGGGAAAAAATTAAGGGTTATATAGAGCAGGTCAAACGAGTGCTAGTACTTCATATAAACTATTTACCTAGGTGCCATTGTTGAGGAGTTATTATCACTGCACTCAAAGTAAGAAATTGAAAAATGAATATTGCCCATAATTTCTAAAGGGTTATTTTGATTAACTTGAAATTTGGGGGATCAAATAAACTCATTAAAATGTATCTTTGTACATTTAAAATTGAATCAAATATTTTTTATTATACAAGGACGGTCGAAATTATGTTCTAAAATTTACGTAACTTTGACAGAGCTGTTTGACATTTCGCCCTCGCAGGCAGATTATTCTTGCCCATATATTAACTATGAATCTTTGCTGGTGTTTGCCTCGAATGACTAAATGAGGGTTTTATGGGCACCTAGGTCACCAGATCTTAACCCCATTGACTTCTTCTTGTGGGGTTACCTAAAAGAATTGGTGTATTCAACTCCGGTTTATACAAGAGAAGAGTTGATGACAAGAATAGATCCCCCAAATTTCAAGTTATACAAAATAACAATTTAGAAATTATGGGCAATATTCATTTTTCAACTTCATACTTTGAGTGACAATAACTCCTCCACAATGGCACCTAGGTAAAAAGTTTATATGAAGTACTAGCACTCGTTTGACCTGCTCTATATAACCCTTTATTTTTTCCCCGTAGTTACCGGACACCCGGTATATCATTCATAAAGTGGAGGTAAATGAGAAAATGTCATTCAGAAAACTTAACCCACTGCACATTTATAAAAAAAAAGTGGAAAAAACAAAGCTGCTAATTAAAAAAATATATTATAATCTTCTTTCCTCTTCTGGTGATGAATGCTATAACTTTTATATGATATAATGAATAATTTCCGACATACTGACCTGCTTCCGTTAAAGTGGAACGCATGATATATTGTCTAACTGTATGGCACATGGAATTTCTGTCCTTAGACTTACATAAAAAATAGATAATCTTTAGATCTGCGGCGTAACGTAACTTGTGGATGTTTAATTGAAGTTTAGGCCACTTACCAAATTAACTGAGTAATGTCTTAACACCCCTTTCCGCTAAATAGGTAGACACTAATGTATCAAATAAATAAATAGAAGCAGTTAATCCTTGAAAAAGCTTCCATATTTACAGTTGAAGTATGTTAAAAAAAATTAGTAGTGGTAGTAGCAATACATATAACAGATCCAAAATAAACTTCATTCTCTCAGAATAACGGAAACCAAACATTTGTCAGGCATAGACTTTGGTAATTTGTTTTGATAAAATTACAGACAAATTTATTTTGAGAATTGTAAAACCTAGATTTGTTTAATGTACCTGCTAATTATATATTGAGGATTTACACCAATAAACATGTTGAAACAGTTGAAAATATAAAATTTATCTTGTTCGCTGCATCATTCGCTTCAGATAGGTACCTATCTACGAAGTTTTGAATATATTTGTTAGTATTGAAATGATTATAACTTGTGAAAAAAGAATATTTTAGGACCAGTGAAGAAGTATGCAAATTTATATTTACAGTTTTCAGTTATGTTTCGAACGTATATTAAAAGTAATTAAATTACTATCAATGTTGGCAACCAAAGCGTTTATCAAATTATTTCGTAAACTTGAATTCTTGTTGGTTACCAATATCGAAAGAAAAATTAATTACCTAATATTAAAATAAATATTATGTTTGTCTGTGGAAGTAGATAAACTAACAAAGTATAAATTGTCGCATTTGTTCATTTTTGAAAATGAAAGTAAACTTATTTTTGAAACGGACTAATTGTAAGTGAAATTCTATATTGCATGCTTTTTATCTTTTAATTAGTTAATCATCATTCAGTAAAACTAACCATAACACCTTTTTATCCCAAGTTTTGATTTAATTTTTTTTTTTTCAGTTTATTTCCACACGTTGACAATATTTCGACAACACTCTTGTGAATAGGGATTTTGCACGGATAATTCTGTTTACTTTTTATTTCTAGAAATCAAATTACTTTTTCAACGAAAGACATGTTTTCTTTGAATGTTACATAGGTACGGATCTTGGCTGGAATACTGTATTTACATGTAACACGTAACCAAAATTAATTAAGTTACAGAGAACATGATTTATGTTTGATGTAATTCATTAAACTAGACACAGTTTTGACAAAAACTTAAATAGAATTTGGCACTTTTTATCCTCAGCGTATGCGTAAAACTTTTAATCCGAGTGCGTATTTATTTTTAGATAGATTTTAGTGAATCAGCTGTTCATTTAACTTAACAAACAGTTGATACAGTAATACTATTCTAAAAATATCAACAAAAGTTGGACTAGGTGATAAACAAAATTGTGTGTAACGAAGAGAATACTATTTTTATCTGCTCTGGGTGAAGCATCTTTCGAGTTCACTAGATTTTATTATACTTGATACTTGAGCATAAAAAAAGTGCAAATGATTATTGGAGAGTTAAATTTAACAAATATTTTTATTAGGTACTTAAGTTTTACAAATACCTACTTAAGAAGAATTTTTTTAATATAAATTAAATTGGAATGAAGCCTATTTAAAAAGTCGTGTAAACCAAAAATGCGTATAAAATAACGTTAATAAATAGCACAATTACTTTTTGTTTGTTTTGTTGTATCAAAATTCCTCAAAATAATATTAAAATGGACGAATGATTATGTTTTGACTGAAAGATTTAGATTTAGAAGCTATTTGCTTGGACTATTCTGTCACATCCTATTGTGCTATTAAGTTGGCAGTACCAACAACAACCAACGATACGAATTCTAGGTTGGAATTGTTTGTATCTATTGGAATCATATTATTATTGTGTATTGGCCATTCTTTATAATAGGAAATACAAAAAACTGTGCTTTATTTTTTCTACCACCTAACGATTCTTTTGATTCTTCAATAAATCATATAAGCAATTTTTTATTTAAAAAAATATCTTAATACATCTTTGTATTTAGCAGCCCCTTAAATAGATACAAAACAAATTTCATAAAAAATACGCAATTTAAAAATTTTGTAGGTGAATGCAATAATTAAAGTATTTTTATGCATTTATTATTGCAAAGCAAGCAATGGACTAAACAGACAACGAAATTAATTACAATAATATTATTAAGCAATGAGAACAAATCACGCCAAAAACCCTAGAGAAATGACATGATATAAAAAACAATGGCATGAGCTGGTCGTAATCAAGGAACTAAAATTAAATTTAACCACGACAACAATTATAAATAATTATTAGTCTCCATTATGAAATATTTCTGAAGGATGATCGGATTGATGTTAAAAAAATCTGTAGGTACACATGCCGCAAGTGGCCCATTTTTAAGCATTACGTCAAGAGCGCCAGTATGACGCCGCCGGACGTACCAACGTTCCAGTAAGGGTCTACGGCGGGCTGGCGCCGGCGACCAGATGCGTACTCATTACAAAATTTACCATAACTTTTTTATGCTTTCACTTTTTTTACTTTTGACTGAATAGTATGATAACTCAGAGTTTTATAGTAAAAAAAGCTACTCTTGGATCGTATTGGTAGAATGTTTTGTTAATAATGTTACATGTGTTAATCGCCGGGAATCGAAAATGTCAATATTTTCTATGGTAGCGAATTGTGAAGAGCAAAAATGCATTTGGCGTTATTTGCACTGACAGTTCAGTTATTTATTTTTGAAATTGTTATTTTCACAGAAATGTATTATTTTGACAAAGTAAAATAGAACATATAAAATTATTAAATAGTAATACAATACAATAATAAAAATAATTGAAAACCACACTATTAATAAAACTTATCTTTATCTCAATAGTAATTTTTAGCTCAAAAAGATTTCCATTTTGCTGAATACATTTTTCAGCCCGACGTCGAACTGCCCGAGAAGACCTCAAAGCTTCAATATTATTTTGTCTGATTTGATTTGCAATATTTTTTTATGAAATTTAAAATAAAAAAAATCGCTAATAAAATTTCTTGAATTTTATCTAGCAAAAAATTACGATAGACTATAATTTAATAATTAATAATCAAAATTAAAAATTATTAAATAATTAATTTAACTCTTTAAATAATCTAATGTTCATTAATGTTTAACTTGATTTGTTGGTAACATGTTTCTTTAAACTTTAAAAATTAAAAAAAAATTCGACAATTTGAATTATTATATATTATTAAAAATTTTAGCCTTGTATAACCTGATGCACTGAAAGAAATGCGTTTTATTCTTTATTAGAATTCTATATACCATTATAAGACCATTGTATACTATATGTGACAGTTAAACAGGTGAATATTGGATATAAAACGCGTATTGCTAGCACAGTTGTATAGTGACTATAAACCTTATTCTTTATTAAATTATTGTATAACTAGTATACAACGTTTTTTATACCCTTTACGAAATAATAGCAATAACTGTTATTAAAGTGTTCCATATCGTTATTAGAACATCTAGTACTGGTTATAAGTTTTATAATAATAAATGTATTAAACTGTTGTATACTCTGTATGAGTTAAAAACATATGTCATTAAGTTTTCAGAAATTTTATTGGATAACTGTAATTACAAGCTAAGGTTCTAATGTAAACATACATAAAACATACTTTTAAGCATTAAAAATGATGACAAATCGCTCCCAAAACTGTCCAGTTTATTTTCTTAGCAACGATGCACCCGTATTTTCTTGTATTACATGAGAATTTGCACTATAACTCTTCCACCTTAAGAATGAAGCATCCCCAGAAAGGTTGAGCTTCTTTCCATATAATTTTATTTCCTCTGGTTGATTGACTTTATACCCATGCTCTTCTTTGTCACCGTTAACCTTCTGTTCCTCCATCTTATGTAAAACTTAACATCAGCGATTTCTAATAGGACCTACAAAATAATAATTTTTAAGATTTAGACAAGATTTACATTTGAAAAAACAAAACAATTACAAGCCATAAAACAGTTAGATACTTACATAATAATTTTCCATTTCACACAACGCGATATGATCATGTATCCCACAAAACATGTGCATATACTGTCCATTTTCATCAAACTAGACGTGTGTAAGTCGATGCACAGCGGACTGTCGGAAATTTTACGATTGTTGTATTTTCTCTTCTTGAGTAAAGATAATAAAGACGTTGTGGTTTTGTGTGTTTATTTTGACAATGATTGAACATGTATGGACAATAAAAGTGGACTGTATAAGATAGTTGAGTACCGTTCTGCTTCATGCATAGCATGCTACTGAAATCTTAGAAGGGATGAGCTCGTGCGGCGAACCCTAAATCAGCGGCTGGAATAGCCAGGTTTCTTATTGAGTCGGCGCACTTCGCTCTCGGGTCTGACATATGATTATTATTACAAGACTATGAATATAACTTAACAACGATCATAACCGATTATGCACCGAGAGGTGACGATCACTTAACCATTATAAGATGCGTTTTACACGTTAAAAACGGAAACATATTCAGTATAAGAACGAATAATTCTGTTAATACAATTGTTATATACAAATTCGGATACTGGTCTTTATACAACAAATCTTCCCTACTATACAATTGGAATATAAAGTCTATAACACCTAATAATGTATAAGTAATTCATTATAACCTTTATTTCATAGATGCATAAGGTGTATTAAGCACCTTCCAGTTAAACTGATTGAATAATGAGTATGGAGATGATTGCTTTTTTTTAATAAAAGTTGTATATTGGTTATAAAAGTTTTAATATGCGCTATACACATTATTCTAGATAAACAGTTTAATAAGCCCATTTCTTTCAGTGTGATGAGGTGTAATCTTGATCTCGAAACTAGTCGTCGTGTGTAATTAATTTTACAATAAAGGATTGTGAAAGTTTGAAGACTTTTTATATTCTTATTGGTAGATATTTAGATTATTTTGTGTAATCAGATAATTCTCAATCTGAGGAAGATGGACCTTGTTATATTAAATTAAAGTTAAAAGAAAAAATCTTATTTTTTGTAATTAAATGTCGATAAAATATTCCAAGGCAAAATTTTAAATGTTTTATGTATATTTTATTTACCAGTGTGTTATTAGAAATGTTTTGAATATTTTAGGCAAATAGGAAATATTTCTATTGTTTTAGATGTATTAACTAGTCCAAGTTAATGTATACCGTGATCTATAAAAAATGTAAATACGAAAAAAATATTATTGACAGTTCAATCTTGTTTGTGCTTAAAACACACTTGATATAGGCTCCCCACAAATTGTACTGCTTTCAAAGGGTCACCCTGCATAACACACATCGAAAACATCGCCAACTTTTCTAATTCCGACAGCTCCTCGTGTGGGAATTATTAAATTGCTTCTGAAAAGTTCTATACGAGTAAGAATAGACGGAACCGCGCACATATTCTCACATGTTAAGTATAAAAGCTGCAAAGAAAGCCGTTGCAGTTAGCGACGTCTTTTGTAAGGAATAATGAAAGCGCTGTTAGAGCCTGTAACATACGAAACGATTACCTCAAAGTCTCGGAAACCACATGAAAAGTAACGAAGCGTCAAAGAAATTGAGGTTTATTAAGTGAGGAACGTACGTTCGATCCAATGCAATCAAGATGGCTCATTTCCTTTGCTGGAGGCGCCAATTTGGCAGGCGTGGAATAATTAGATTTGTCGCAAAAGTGTCACGCTTTTTTCTAATGTGGGGCAAATATTCACAGTTTTTGAGATATCTCCCTTGAAAGGATTTTCTAGTCGATATTGGCTGCTTACATTTTTTGATAGTGACAGGTTATACTAATAGCTACTAAGCCCATTTTTTTATCAGATGTTTAGTAAGGATGACTCTTCCGAATCATGCTCCAAAAGCTGGCCTGCGTTATACAGGGTGACCAAAATATCATGTCAAAATTGCCAATTGAAAAATTGAAAAATCTCGATTTTTTTAAATGCAACGCCCTGTATATTTTCATACCATGAGATGCAGAATTAAATTCTCTACAACTTTGCTATACCTGCTCCTATACCAAAATTCATTAGTTTTTCATGAAATCTCATTTCTATGAAAAAATGCGAAGTTTACAAATAGCTTATATGTAAAATAACGTAGTAGGCTCCTGTCAAAGGATAATCTGGATAATTTTCGATTCACATAAGGTTTAATAGAAAGAAAGGTTTAATAGAAGAAGAGAAGCCCATGGTAACTGTTTATTGGCAAGTCGTATTTACCAAGCTAATAATCCAGATTTACAAAGATATCCTCGTACAAAGTGTTTTGTAAAACTGAAGGAGAGGTTTGAAAGAACGGCAAATGCAAATTATGAGAAGACAACAAGAACACACGCATGTGGTAATCAGGATAGTCAAATTGACATTTTGGAATGTGCAGTCCAAAATCCATCTACAAGTGTCAGAGAAATTAGTGATGAAATTAGTATTTCCAAAAGTGTGGTTAATAGAACGTTAAAGAAAAACAACTTCCACCCCTATCATTCTGAGCATCACCAATTCTTAACACAGCAAGATTTTCAGAAGCGAGTACAGTTTTGTGAGTGGGCAACTATAAAGCTACAACAAGATGAATTTTTTTTTCAAAGGTGTTATTTACTGACGAGTCATCCTTTGCCAATACTGGTCGAGAGAGTCGACATAATTATCACCATTACGCCGATCATAATCCCAGATTAATAAGACAAGACGATCATCAACACCGCTTTAAAGTCAACGTTTGGGCGGGAATATGCGGAGAATATGTCATTGGACCACATTTTCTTGAAGGAAACTTAACTGGTAATGGGTATTTGCAATTTTTACAAAACGACTTGCTCCAATTGCAGGGACATATTCCTCCGGATGACTTAAACAGTCAGTGGTTCCAACATGATGGTGCCCCTGCACATTCCACACTGGCGGTAAGTTTTCTCATTATGTAAGTTATGTAAATTCATAGAAAAACTGTTTCAGGTTAGAGAATACTTAAATGATTTGTATCCAGATAAGTGGATAGGTAGCCAATTCCATGGCCTCCCCGATCCCCAGACCTGTCTTGTCTTGATTTTTTTTATGGGGCTATATAAAAGACAGGGTGTATGAAACTCCTCCGACAGATGTAGAAGATTTACGGGCAAAGATAAGAAATGCTTTTTTGACCCTAACTCCGGAAATGCTGCGAAATGTGTCAAGCAATTTTCGTCGTAGAATTGCTCAATGTCTAGAGAAAAATGGCAGACATTTTGAGCGGTTACCTGTTAATTACTAATTTAACTAGGTCTTTATTACTTTTGTTAGAAATGCACGATGTTAATTTACTGTTTTGGATACTGCATGCGTGTGTTCTTGTTGTCTTCTCATAATTTGCATTTGTTGTTCTTTCAAACCTCTCCTTCAGTTTTACAAAACACTTTGTACGAGGATATCTTTGTAAATCTGGATTATTAGCTTGGTAAATACGACTTGCCAATAAACAGTTACCATGAGTTTTACTAATTATTCTATTATTTATTTACTAATTCTTCTTTAGAGTAATTCATTTCACAATTATTACTGTCGCTTTTCTATTAAACCTTATGTGAATCGAAAATTTTCCAGATTATCCTTTGACAGGAGCCTACTACGTTATTTTACATATAAGCTATTTGTAAACTTCGCATTTTTTCATAGAAATGAGATTTCATGAAAAACTAATGAATTTTGGTATAGGAGCAGGTATAGCAAAGTTGTAGAGAATTTAATTCTGCATCTCATGGTATGAAAATATACAGGGCGTTGCATTTAAAAAAATCGAGATTTTTCAATTTTTCAATTGGCAATTTTGACATGATATTTTGGTCACCCTGTATAACGCAGGCCAGTTTTTGGAGCATGATTCGGAAGAGTCATCCTTACTAAACATCTGATAAAAAAATGGGCTTAGTAGCTATTAGTATAACCTGTCAGTATCAGGAAATGTAAGCAACCAATATCGACTAGAAAAACCTTTCAAGCGAGATATCTCAAAAACTGTGAATATTTGAATAGAACTATTCTACACAATGTACCCTTTATTTTTTATGTAGAATCCGAAAAAAATATAAAAAATCTGTTTCCATTTAAAAAACCAAGGTTGGTGTCAGTCCAGGAAAAGTGGAACACCCTGTATAGTTGAACACATTTTTAATTTGTACATTCCGAGAAATGTGGCAACACAGTAAAAAGAAAAATCCATATATTCCTCATTTTAACATAGATATTGGACCTTCCCGCACTAGTGGGACACGCTGTATATGTTCATTTGTCCAACAACATATTTTAATTATTGCCTATAATAATTTAAAATTACCTGAATCACACCAAATTCCGCATTGCTGCACTACACACTTATCAACAACTGAGATTTATTGCCCTATCGTCCAATGCAGTTGTGTTAGATTTCGTTTGCCCGCGTTCGCATTCTTCAACTGGGCGTATACATTTCTACCACCTCCACGTTAAGTTCGACGAGATCTGCATATGGGTATGGCTAAATAAATATGGGAACAAGTTTTTCAAATATTTCAAGTTGATGAGTCAGCGACCTAATCTGGTACATACTGCCAACCTCTTGGTTTTTCAATTGAGATCGTAAAGTCTATACTACTACAAATATTACTGCTTCACAGAAGTTCATTGCTCGAATTGATTTTATCTTTGAAAACATTTTGAAATCCTTGGTCACCAATGTATTCGAAGAAGACTTGTGACACATGGACTTACGTAAATGTAATCAATTTAATTTATTAACACCCAAAGTATTTCGGTGTGCTGAATCCGAATCCGATTCTAGAAGTGTTCCATCACATTAGGTTTTAGGGAAAAACAGTTTTTTTAAATATTTGAATTACATTACGAAATAATATAAAACATCGGTATGGTATCTGAAAGTACTCTCTTACCCATCAAAATCCAATTTGAATCATCCGATTATCTCTTTTCTTCTCGTTTTTGAAATTGGTTAGTTTGGCGAATTCGTCCATATTCGAATATGTAATATTATCAGGTGAAGACTTCTTCAAAGGAGAAGAAGAAAGCGGTGAGATGATTCTATATCATCATAATCCTAAGGATCTAATTTCCAGCCACAAAATGAAATGCTCTAATACAGCAGAATCTACAAACTAGATAACCATAGCCATCTCGAATTTCAAAAGTATGAGTGCTAGGTACATTTGGATTGAACGACCTCAACTATGTAAAAATTGCTGATACTAGAAATGTGCGATAAACAGTTCTCTTCGGTCTGGGGGCTGAAGAATAAGTGATCGTAATTTGAAAACACGATTTTTTAAATCAAAAGCGTTGCATTAAATGATAAAAATTGTGTCCATGTTTTCTTCTAGAAATATTGTGCAGTAATCGACAAAACATTTCTAATTTCTTTTTCCATATTAAATCCGCCATTTTGGATCCTGTAACTTTGATTTCAGATTCGTTATCAGCGGCCTCAAGAACCTGAAGAGTCAGTGGGAATTTTGGTGTTTGTAATTTGATACTTCTCTCTTTGAATCGTCACCTGATCCTACTACTTAATTCCTGAATGTCAACGAATACACCAAACTAATCAATTTCAATAGAAGATTTCTCGGAAGGGGAAGAAAGTATTCGAACGATTCAAAATGGATTTTGAATTGGAAGAGTAATGTCTTCAGATGTAATAACGAGTTTGTGAAAAATATCTCGGGATGTAACAGAACCACAAATATAACGAAACACTTTTAGGTTGGGATATCTCAAAAACCTAACACAATGCGACAACTCTGAATTTATATTCGGATTCAATGTGAAAAGCCTTCGGAAAAGTGTAATCGGGTCTCGGATTTAAAATTTTGTACTGTGTAATCAGATGTATCCAGCTGACTTAACTTTATAAACATTTTTATATGTATATAAATTTAAGCAAATAATATACATATGTATCAAGGATATTTCTTTTTACTGGAAATTACTATCCACTAATAGTGGAACATATACATATAGAAACTTATTTCCTTAAAAAAATGCAAGTAAAGGTACTGGTTTTTATGAGTACCTACATGCCACGATATTTATACCTTACTCTTATTAATGCTTATTGACTAACGGTTTTGCTAAATTTAAAAGTTATTTTTGTACCCTTTATGCTTAAATTAAAATTCTAGAAAAGCAGAGAGAATAATTTGCAATTAAAATCAGCTTGAATCGATAATAATTCCATTCTTCTTTGATTTACATATTTTTTATTACTTTCCAGTTACATACATCGTCAATAACCCACCCACGTACTCCTTGAGAAATAGCGATAATTTTTATTAAAATTTTGTAGGAAATTGAATTTGCAAAATTAATCATTTTTATCAATAATCTTTGTTAAACTCAAATACCGGTAAAAATATTTAATTACATCTTTAAAATTTAAATTAAAGTGTAATAAATCTGACTTACTAAATTTAATTTTTTGAATAGGCTGGTAAACACTTGAGGTAGAAAGCACGGCTTTTTGTCAGATATGTTTTCAGAGACTTCTATAACAGCACGCGATTTGGTAAGTTGTTACTGTAAATTTGTTTACTTCTTCATAAAATAGAATTATAACAGTAGCACAATGCTTTTTGCTAATTGCAAAAATGATTATATATTGATTTCCACAAGGAATAACATTTTTCAGTAAAGTCTAACCTATTTCAAAGAATTTTAGGCCAGTGTTAGATAAAAATAAATTGTAGCGATAATATGTAGCGCCTCCTATGATATATACCTCAAAAATTATATATTACTTAAATTTAGCATGCCAAGATACTAAATTTGAAATCGATATATCAACAACTGCAGTATTTTTTACTTTACCTCTCTGTATTTCTGTTAGTATTAAAATTACCCTTCACATACGTGTGGAATATTTTGGTGATGCATGTATTGGTATCTTAGAAACTATAAGAGATAGGAAAATGGTTAAATTGGGGAAAGTTTTAGAAGTTCTGTTGCTAACTTAATGGCACTTGCAGATTAGTCCTACCTCTTTTGAGTTATTTTGAAAAAAAGCAAGTGTGAGGTTTTCTCGAGGAATTTCACTGTATATTTAAATTTTCATTGCGACGTTTCAGTTGCGAAAAACCATCATCAACTTCTTCTTCTTATAGGCACCATATTCAATTTTAAGCTGAGCAAATAGGGCTTTTTTTGGTTTTTCAATGATATAAGAAAGAAAAAATTTCAAAAGCAATCTCATAAATCAATATTTAAATATTTTTAATAAATTTGGCAACACTGTATAATTTTTAAAAACTATTATGGAATAGTTTCAATTTTTTGTAAATGCTTATCATTAACGTCATGGCGTTGAGTGAAAAAATGATAGTAATGGGCACGTGTTTACGAAGAAAAGCCCCATTAGTATCTATGAATTTCAATGACGATAATAATATTGTCTTTTCTTTCAAACTGCTTGTCATTTTAAACTATTGTTTATCATAGAGTTAATTGTTAGTGACACTTGTTTTAAAATCGTCAAAATGGCTTTGCGTTATTCCAATGAAGAAAAATGTGATATGCTATATTAAAAATAATAGAAATGCAACTATGACTCCCTAAACCGTAGAAATTCAGGAAGGAAGAGCTCGACAAGTATTTGCAAATATTGATAGGAATGCCATGCCAGTACGACAAATAATATTTTACAACGGTGCCTTACTTGCATAGCCAAAATTGGACAGCATTTCGAATAATAATCCCGATGTTTATTGCACCTCAGTTATTATTATGTCATTATAGTTCTTAGCATGTATTTTTTTCAAGACTTCCAAACATTCGCAAATTACTAATAAATTTAGAAAAGCAAATTTCATTTGGTGGTTGTCTTTCTTCTAAGACTTTCCCCGTCTAACCATTTTCCTATCTCTTATAGTTTCCAAGACACCATAACATTTGTCAAAATGATCCACATTGTATATAAATATATTCTTAATATTTAACCTATACTACTGTTAATGAGATACGCGGCCTATTACTTAGGCATGAAACACCCTGTCTAAAGATACATGGTGTACGCCATAAATTTTAATAACGTAATACTTTCATGAATATGTCATATGTTCCATATTTTAACAAGGAGCAAGCAGGAAATTGCGGTGTGTTGTTATTAAAGGGTTATTTTGTGGAACGAAAAGTTATCCGACAAAGACTGATGACCTGTCTCTAAATTTTAACCTTTCAAGCAAGTACCACGAAAATATTATATATTCCACCTTTTAGAGGCAATAAATAACATTAAAATGTAGACGAAATTATTACGCTCTGGAAAATTTTCAAATATGGCTTCTATACAGGGTGTAAGAAGTTTGACTGCCGTTACTTCAGCATGAGATAGAGTAATCATAAATGAAAAAAAGTTGTATATTACAGGGGTGTAAGATTAACAGTTTTCAAAATACAGCGAGTTTTAAAATTGGGGAGTTTTATCACAATGTGACAACAGACCTAACCTAACGCTACACAGCTGATGCAAACCAGGTATGCACGGGGCAGACTTGTCCTACGGAAAAAATGTATACAACTATTATTGTGAAACATTCAGTAAATTTCAAGACAATTGTTTTCCAGTTTTTAAATAAATAAAATAAAATGTATCAATTTTGTAGTACGAAGATAGTGTTGTGCTTAAATTTTAGTTCGAATTTTAGTAATTATGAATCTCTTAAAACAGAAACTGAATTTTTAACCAAATTATGAATTTGAAAAATATGTAATTAAAGTAACCAAAGATTTACGTCGTCAAAATAATCATACGTATTAAAAATAATTTAGGTGTTTACCAAAAAGCAAAATTCAGTAATTTTTAAACGCACAAGTACAAAACAAACTACAACATATGCTCAAAATATCCACCACCATTTTAGATGCACGCACGACACCTTCGAATTCAACTCCAGATATAATATAAGCAAAGAAATATATTATTTGTATATAATTCATGAATACATCAAGACGGAAGCAATATACAATTCGGAATGATAGAGAGAAAAAAGTATTTTCTTTATAACTCCAAGTATGTAATAATTTATATTAGACTGCCCTGCTTTGACCTGGTTATAAGTGTTAGTCCTTAGTTCCCCGACATAATATATCTAACTACTTGTCGAAAGTTTAAACTTTCCCGTACCCTAGAGAAAGGGAATTTGCTCTCGCTCAACTAGAACAATATAAGTACAAGAACTGCCCCAAGGTAGGTATCTTGTACAATCCAAAGTTAGTAATTGTTATGTTTCGCAATGGAAACAGAAATATTTAAAAAAAGAAGCGATTCATATCTCAAAGAATTTCGGAGTAGATGCCTATTCTTTTCATTGAATCATGTTGTCCTCTTGCAAAAAGATATCTTTACATAGTATGTTTCATTAAGAATGGGAGCAAGAAAGTCCTAAGGTCAAAGTTATGCCAAATATGCTTGAGTCAAATATGCTTCAATGGAATATTGTTTCTTTAATCCACAGGGTGTCAAAGTTGAAACAATTTTTTGGATTTGCAAATGTATTTAACCTTTTATGGCTAAAATTGACATAATTTGCAATAAAATTGACCCAAAATTTGAAGAAACAATTTCAATCAATTGACCTTCATTCAGTCACTCCCAATTTGTGAATAAATCGTTTAAATTACATTATAAGCATTAGCTCTAATCTGTACAGTAACTTGTTTATTATCAATAATTTAATATACATTATTTTTAGGTTACGATTAAGTAAAATTAATTAGGTTAAGTAAGGGTTAAGTGTGAATTGCCGTTGACCTTAAGTCGTAATATTATTATTTACAATGAATACATTTATTGTTATTTTAATTTTTCTACCTTCCTATTTATATTTATAATTACAATATGTTTCTGAAGACATAAGAAAAAAATTAATTAGACCTAAATTGATTATGAAAAAAAGACCATAATTTCAATAATTCCCGAGAATTTGGCAATATCTGCAGTTAAGTAGCCAATTTGGTCCTGAATAAAAATGTCATCCTTCACAAAAAATCTTCAATCGGCGTTTATTCCATTAGGCTTAATCTACTTATGTAGGCGGAAGCCCACTTAACCTATAAATGGCAGAATAAAACGAAAGACTAAATGTGCGAAATTACTCGGATAAAAGCTTGAGATAAGGTAATCATCAGACCCCACTGTTAAATGCCTTGAAAGTAAGGGTAGGACGGCGGTAAACTTAGCGACTTTATAACGTTACTTTTCTTCAATGAAACGAGTAATTTTAAGAGGCAATTGCGATATCAAAGAGTAATAATAGGGATTATTAAAAAATACATATTTAGTTAAAACTGTGCTCAAATTTATCGATATTCTTGCAAAGTCCTTTTAAGTAAAGTAGTATATAGCTTTGATTTGCATGGAATAATTTTATGTTATACATAAGTAACAATATTTTAGTTCTTTACATATTTAGGATATCTGAGTCATCGTTTACTGAATTCTTGGGAAATATACAGGGTGATATTTGAGAAAATCCATCCCACTCAAAGAAAATCACTGTGCAACTTTTTAAGCAAATAAAATTTCTTGCTTGAATAATGTTAAGCTAATAATAACATATATCTTGAATAAAAGAAAGAAGAAAATTATTAAAATTCAACGTCAAAGTAACATATTTCTAAGCAAAAAGAAATCCTTTCGCGTTATTCGTGACTCATCACTGCAGTTCATATCGTGTAGGTGTAACTGTTATCGACTACTGTGACTGTATACAGGGTAGGAAAGTACCGATGGTCTATCTGAAGTTACGTGAGAGCGATAAAGTAAGCCATATGAATCCATGCGATAGAGAAGGATGGCTATAATGAAGGCTTCTCTTAGTCACCGCCCGTTTCGCCCTTCCACAAATAAGATCCACTTCTTATTTGTGGAAGGGCGAAATGGGCGTTGACTATTAGACGCCTTCATTATAGCCATCCTTGCCTATCACATGGATTTCTATTGCTTATTCTATCGCTCTCACGTAACTTCTGATAGACCATCTAGACTTTCCTACACTGTATTAATAGAAAATGGAAAAGCTTGGGCTGCATCCTATAAATATCCATACGACTATTGTCCTGAATAAAAAAGTTGTTAGAGCACTGACACTACATCAGACTGTATCAACATGCGCATCGAGATCTTCTGTGACTTTAAATAACACCACTACTAACACTACTAATTACCAATACTTGGTACTAAGTTCCATATTTTCCGAAAGCTTCTGAATCTCCTATAACAATACAATAAAAATATTTTTTCTTCATTTCCATAGTTGTTGTTGTTTAAAACCGGCTTTAATAACGTTAAACTCGTTATCTTCCTTATACTACTATTTTCTTTTTTTATTTTGTTGAAAATAGAATGGACATCGTCAATCTTATTTTCCAGCTTCACCTTCTTTGGCACTAGATCCGACACCTTCATCTTCATTTTCTATAAGACTGTCTAAAGATTTTTTGGAGCATGATTGAAATAGACAATATAATGTGAATACAGTAATCTCAAAATTATGAATATATAAAAAAAACAGTAGCCGAACATCACCAAATTTCAACACAAGTAATTAACTAAGAATGGAATTAAATACAAGGAAGTAGAAGGAAGCAATAGAAATCCAGAATAAACTATATATTTTCAACCAACGAGATGTTATAACAACCTAGAACTTAGAAACGACATATCCGCAGAAATCGAATACCAGAACGACCGTATTCAATGACTACAAGCCATGCACCCATGCACTAGAACACCATGGGCCTGCATATAACAAACACGAGTATAAATACCAGGCAGAGAACTTAATCTCACGAAATCTCAAAAAATCTAAACCAGCGATGTAACAGAATGATATTTAAAAAAAACTGAAGCTCTAAAAGTTTTAATTTCGCAAAGTTCGAGAGTCAATAAAGAACGTACTTATATTACTAGTTTGTACATAGAAATGCCTACAAACTAATTCATGATCCTATTAGCAACAGAATAAAATCTTTAAAATAATTCTTTCTTGAAGATGAGATTACTGACATTTCTGAGACTGATAATATTTCTAAAACCTAACGAAATAGATGTGGTATCGTACCTTGAACCAAAACCCACGAAGTAACATCACTATACAGTTTTTGTGTTTTACTTCATTTTAAACATCAGGGCTTTTTTAAGGAATGTCACAACAGTGTACACAGTATAGACTACCAGACTTACAAAGTTATTATTATTGGAACAATTTGGTATTTACAAATCTTTAGTAGTTTAAAATAATGTATACTTACTATTATTACCTTTAAAATATTGTAAAGGTTTTACAGATTTATTTCGTAATCACTTAAGTTTATTTTTGGAACAACTGTGGAAATTATTATTCTAATTTCTTGAAAAGTTTGAATTATTTTACTTCAATCCGTTAAAGACTGCCATTCAGTAAACGGGATTATCTTTTAAATTTGATTAATCCTTGATGAGTTAATAGCTGTTCCGTTTTCATTTACGTTTATAAAACTCAGTTATTTCAATATCGTAAATTTTCTTAAAACCTCGGCGTTAATTAATTAATGTGAGCCAAATACACAAACGTTAAAAGAAAATAGGATGCCTAAGATAGAATGAGGAGCTACACAGAAACGAGAACAATATGGAAATTATGAAATGATGGAATGGGTAATTCTAAACCTTTTAATCGAGGTGAGTCTAACACTAAAAAACATTTCAAGGTGTGGCTATATCACTTAACATTAAGAATGAAATGTGTTCATCTAAGTATATTGTAATCACATAAAAAAACTATCCGAACATTTTTCTCACCATGAAATAGTAAAAGAATAACACTTAATCGTCGTAATGTAAATATTAGGATAATGAATATTTATATTTTGATTTATATGACTGGAAATCAGTCTTTAAACATACATCGAAGTTGTTTTAATGTCATACTATTGTTTAATTGCATATAGTAGAGTTAAAGCATCGGATGGCTTTAGGACCATTTGTATCACTTAGGCTGAGAACACTATTAAAGGAAGTACAGTATGAAACTGTTTTTTTCCTTTCAAATGTAGCCATTTTAATATAAACGGACTCTGCACACTCAAAAATACCAACTGACTGATGAAAACCAGTTCAAAGTTTTAGTGCATGATGAATTAACCCGAGAATTGGTCAGTACTATGATCTGTAATCAATCGGCCATAGTATGACAACAGCATTATATGAACAAAGGTAAAATATTTGCTGTATGGTAACGGAAATTGCGAAAATCAGAATGTCGACATTTATGCCTCTTCGTTTAGCTCTCCATCACTTGGATAAGGATTATTCCAGATTATTACTGGTGGCGAAAAATGGTCCTGTATGTTAATGCCAAATCAGAAATGCATGATTTAGCTTTTTCAGAAAAGTACTCTCCGAGATAAACCTGACACTCATTCGCGTAAATTGATGTGTCCATGGGGGAACAAAGAACGCGTTGTCTACTATAAATTATTTCCGAGGAAAGCAACCACCACTACTGGTTATAGCCAACAACTCCGACATCTGAAGTCTTGCAGCCTCAAGAAAAAGTACCGGGAAAACATCATCGAGTACAGCATGATAACACCTGTTCTCATAATGTTAACATCTCAAAATTGGGAGTTTACTTTATATCCGCCCCATCCTCCTGATTGGCAGATCGTAGGGAGGCAATCGTAAACAATGGAAGAGAATATGTCCTTGATTAATTAACAGTATTTATAATTTTATAAAGTTTTGTATATAAAAGGATTAGTAAAGTGTTGACGGCAGTTTTCTGAATCACATATCTATAGCAAGACTCTTGACTCGATCAGCAACATTATTTGGTAGGTTCTATGTAGGTGCAAGGAGGAAGAAGAAGCAGAAGGTTTCGTGTTGTCCAAGATTGTTTCGGAAGAGGAGAACGGAAGCTATGTGAAGGAGCAATTATCAAATTAGAATTTAACAAGATAGAGTTAGATGAGGAGTTCTTAGATCATAGAGCTCTACAACAAATCTACAGGTGATAATATTGGAAAAAGGTATATTGATATCTCATTAAGTTGTTAGTCGTTTGTTTTTTAAAAGACCTATTTCCACGCCTTACTTTCTTTGTATTTTTATAGTTTTGTAGAAAATTATATCCGAACTTGTTGAGTTTCCGTGACTAGTAAATTATTGTACTGAATATTTTATTAACCCTTTTATTCAGAGTACAGCCCTGCTATTTGCTGTTATAACTTCGCGAAAGCGCCACATCTGGAAAGCGTGACTCTCCTCGAAACTATTTACTTTAATACACCTGTTCTTTCTCTACTCTTCCGTATTTACGAACTTCTTATTGCACGTGGTGTAGCACCGAATTGCTTATAATTTACTTGAGGCTAAGTAGTAAATTGGGATAGACACCCAAGAGGAATTAAAGTATCTTGCCGCAGTACACTGCGGGGCCAATTATGGAAAATATGGGAATTGATTCCCAACGAGCAAAGTGATGGGTTTTCCCAAGAGATTGTCGAATTCATGATCGGTTTCTGTGTTCATTGAAATAGAAATTAATAAAACTAATTATTTTTCCCTATAACATCATTAAATACAATAAATTTTGATAGCTTAGGTAAAGGTAATAATGTCAGTCATTAAGAATGTCGAAGTAATTTAAACTCATGGAAATAATACATTTATTTTCAACTCTTAATAAAATATTAATTTCATTTATATCTGGTTAATGTCTAAACAGGTAATTTTTCATTTTCTATTATGCTAATTACATTTGTTTTGTTTTTGACAAATATTTATCCGCTTTTGCGGCATGTACGGAGATAAGGCTTGGTAGCAGAAACATGATAAAAGCATGTTGTATATTTAATATTAGCCACGTGTGAATTAAATAAGAAGGACGTCAAAAAAAAATATAATTTATGATAACGTATTAATATATTAGACTTTTGTTGTTATTTATTGCGTGTTGGTAAATATCAATAATTCTGAAACTACAATATATTATACCTCTTTCATTCATTTATTACTACATACTAGTTTTTTAAAAACTATTTTTGCTACTAATAAAACACACACAAAGTGTAGCAGCGACATAATTTTACTTCGGATTTCACTCGACATGACAAATGGCAAGAGCCAAATGTGACATTTCTTTGTAACCTAAATGTTGGATGTGAAATACAGTTTTTCACCAATTGAGCATATAGACTTCAAACTTAATAAAGACAAAACCCAACTAGTAACTTGTTCAAAATTTATATGACTCTAAAAATCTTTCTACATTTTGAGATCATGTAATTAAATTACTGAAAGTTTGATTCGTCTGGATATTTTTCATTTAAATACGAGGTACGTCCAGAAGTAAGTTCCGTTTGGTAATAAAATTAAATTGTGTACAGATACAGAAAAATTATTTATTGCACAAAATTCTACAACTCTTAAACTACTTTTCCACATAACTGCCGAAATTTTGCCGGCATTTGTCATAGCGTGTCACAAGTTTTTGTATACCTTCTTCATAGAAGTTTGCCGCCTGTGTCTTCAACCAGTTGGAAACATTTTCTTTCAGCTCTTCGTCATTGTTGAAGTGTTGACCGCCAAGGAAAGACTTGAGATGTAAGAACAGATGAAAGTCGCTAGGAGCGAGGTCAGGGCTATATGGAGGATGGTCAAACACGTCCCAGCCAAATCCCTGTAGGAGGTTTTTCGTCACATTTGCAGTGTGTGGTCGTGCGTTGTCGTGAAGAAAAACAACACCTTTTGACAGTAATCCTCGGCGCTTATTCTGTATTGCGCGGCGCAATTTCTTAAGTGTCTCGCAGTAAGCATCTGCTTTGATTGTTTGACCACGCGGTAAGAAATCAATGAATAAAATGCCTTTCCAGTCCCAGAACACTGTGTACATCATTTTCCGAGGTGTCAAGATTTGTTTCGGCTTAACCTTTGCTGGGGATGAAGTGTGCCTCCATTCCATTGATTGCCGCTTACTTTCAGGGGTGTCGTAAGAAACCCAAGTTTCATCTCCTGTGACTATCTGTGTCAGAAATTCTTCGCCGCCTTCATCATAACGGGTCAAAAACTGAAGTGCACTACCCATCCGTTTTGTTTTGTGTTGCTCAGTAAGAATCTTTGGTACCCAACGTCGGCAAAGTTTACGAAATTTCAGTTTTTCGGTAACAATTTCATGAATTAGTGATCGTGAGATTTGGGGAAATTCCATAGCGAGAGCACTAATTGTAAACCTGCGGTTTTTCCGGATCTTGTCATCAATCGCGTGAACCAGTTCTTCTGTAACCAAAGATGGACGCCCACTTCGTTCTTCATCGTGAACTTCACTGCGTCCTTCATTGAACTGTCGGACCCATCTTCTCACCATTGAATCACTCATCGCATTTTGTCCATAAACTTCGCAAATTTGCCGATAAATTTCAATTGGTTTCACTTTCCTAGCATTCAGAAAACGAATCACAGATCTGATTTCACAAGCGGCGGGATTTTCAATCAACACCGACATTGTAAATATGCACAACAAAGCGTACGTGGCTGACAGCGATCTCCAAATGGCGCACGTTTCTTCTCCTTGATACAGAGCGTCTACCGTGCATATGCGGAACTGCGATCGCAGCGCTGCAGCGGAACTTACAACTGGTTGAAGTCACAGGCGGCAAACTTCTATGAAGAAGGTATACAAAAACTTGTGCCACGCTATGACAAATGCCTGCAAAATTTCGGCAGTTATGTGGAAAAGTAGTTTAAGAGTTGCAGAATTTTGTGCAATAAATAATTTTTCTGTATCTGTACACAATTTAATTTTATTACCAAACGGAACTTACTTTCTGGACGTTCCTCGTAATTACGAGTTTATTTTTAACTTACTTTTGGCGGTTACTTTTATATGTTTGTTTCGGGTGTCCAAAAGTTTGGCGTTGTTGAAAATGGAGCGGTACACGAAAGAACATCGCAATTTCATTGCTGAACAATATTTAAAAATTAATGAAAGTTTGGAAACTATAGTTCGCAATTTTCATACAAAATATGATCGGCTTAATAATTTAACTTCATTAACCGTGAAGAGATTAATTGAAAAATTCAGGAAGACTGAATCAATTAGTGATCTTAAACATTCTGGCCGTCCTTCAACAAGTCATTCAACACAAAACATCGAAGCAGATCGTCAGAGTGTTGCTGAGAGTCCAGGAATGTTAGTTCGGCACCGTAGTCAAAATTGGATATTTAGAGAAGCTCACTACAGCGTATTCTAATCAAAGATTTGTATCTTCATACTTACAAAGTTCAGTTAACTCAAGAGCTAAAGCCTACTGACCACCCAAAGCAAACATAGTTCCTTGAATGGATTATGGAACAACGACCAGTGAGTGCTGATTTTCCGATGAAAGTCGTCTTCAGCGATGAGGCTCATTTTTATCTTAATGGCTTCATTAATCGACAAATTGTTGCATTTGGGGTGTAATAGTTAATGGTGCTCGCCGTTGAACTTTTTTCTTTGTTTTTTTTTTTTTGAAGTCAAAAATTCATGTCAAGAAGCCTACGACCACCCTCGTCTTGAAGGAAGAAATTGAACGCTCTATCAGGGAAATCCAGCTGCATTTATGCAAAGCGGTCATAAAAATTTTGACAAAAGATTCCATTCATAACCCTATACTGTATACCTTCTGAATCAATAAACAAATTACAATTTTTAACTAAAAATCTGTGTTTTCTATCAAAATTACTTCTTGCTTGAATTTTGGGATACCCTTTAGCCATTATCCAAGTTTGAAGTCTATTTCTCCAATAGTTCTTGAGTTACTGATTGGGTTTATGATAAAAATTGGTGCATAATTAGTATTACGGTATTCAAGGTACATGTAACAAAAAAATTGTTATAATAATTTTTCTTTACATTATTTTCGTACAGTTCAAATTGCACTTTTGCTTCTTACGCCTCTTTGTGTTATCAACGATTAATTACAACAAAGCATTCGCCATTTTTATAACTAATTTCAAGAGTTATTTTTCAGTTTTAAGAATTTTCATTGTAGATAATGTTTATTGTTACCTAATACATTCTACTTAAAAAAAATTGTTAAAAAAATCGTCTCCAAGTTTGTGAAAATCCTGTATTGTTTAAATGAAGGACATTAGTTCTGTATGTTTGTTGTTACTATACCGTTTATATCGACATATAAATGCAGCTTATTTTCTATAGTTATTAGAAATAAAGAAAATCTTATTTAAAAATTTCAAGATATGAACGAAAACCTAAATATATTCAGAGATCAAGCCTTTTAAATGTAAATACATCGAAGTTCAAGTTGACGAATCTGGGAAAAGAGCACTCAATTTATCAAAAACAAATAGTAACACGGGAAATCCAAATTGAGTCGAGGAAGTAGAGCACTTCATTATAAAAATAAACACTGAAATTCTTTAGGTAGATAGCTAGATTAATACAAAGATGTAGTTCAATACGAAGTTTTCATTTCTGTATTTTTTCCAAAAAATAACGTATACAGGGTGGTCTTCGAGGGCAGATAGATCTCTTTAAAATAATATGTGTTTGCCTTATAAACATTGGTCTGGAACAGCCCCGTTTTAGAGATACAGAGTGTTGAAGTTGTTAAAAAACATTAATTTTTTGTTTATATCTCCGAAATTTATTACCCGATCTCAATAAAATTTGGTATAGATAATCTATAACAGTAGGTCTTACATTCCTTAAAATACGAGCTTTAAAGATTCAACCAGTGGTGTATAATTGGACAGGGGTCACCACTTTTTTTACAAAATAACCTACGCCACTGATTTTTTTACAAGTCAGTGTAACTGATTTGTATTCTAATGCACAAAATACAAAAAAAGGTAACTTGATTTTTTTCCCTAAGATTCGCTGTTCTCAAGTTATTCATACGAATAAAATCCCCTTGTGGCAGACAATTCTAACCATAATATGACAAGAATATTTGTTTATGCTTAAAAGTGAGTGCAATTTGTAAGCACATCAACAAAATTATATACACTCCTTTTTACACCACCTGTGAGGTAGTGTTCCTGGCGTGTTTTAGTTTTCCCTAGGGGCCTAATACTCTTTACAAATAAGAACAATTCATATAAAAATAATAATAAAAATATATTTACCAAGCAACAGCAACTAAACAAGAAACAAAATTAACGCTACGTATTTACATAAATTGTTCAAAATGCGAACCACCCACATCGATACATTTCTGACATCTTCTATTAATGGAATTAATTGAAGTTAATATCATGTGGTGGTTTTCTTTTAATTCATTACATCCGTCTTCTATTCGTTGCAGTAGTTGTGGTCATGTATCTGTTGGAGTTGAATAAACTTTACTTTTCAGATAACCCCAAACATAGAAGTCCGGGGGGTTTAGATATGGCAATCTGGCTGGCCAAGACACTGGACCCTCTGCACCATTATAGTTAACATTGGCATTTGCTCTTCTACCTATCCATCGCCCCATATAATTTTCATTAAGCCATTCTTATATTATTCTCCCAGAATGCACAGGAGCACCATCCATTGTATCCAGCAATTTTGTTGTATATTTAATGGAACATCCTCTAATAATTTAATGCACGTATTTTGTGCATTAGAATATAAATCCGTCACAATAACTAAAAAAATGCAGTGGCGTAGGTTTTTTTTATAAAAAAAGGAGAGGACCCCTGCCCAGTTGTACACCACTGGTTGTACCTGTAGAGCTCATATTTTAGGGAATGTAAGGCCTACTGTCATAGATTATCTGTACCAAATTTTATTGCGATCGGGTAATAGAGTTCGGAGATATAAGATATAATCAATTTTTTTTAACAACTTCAACACCCTACCCTGTTTCTAAAACGGGACTGTTCCAGACCAATGTTTATAAGGCAAACTCATATTATTTTCAAGAGATCTCGAAGTTTCCTGTATAAAATTCGGACCACCCTATATATTCGGTGCCTACAAACAATAAACCTCAGCTTTCATGACATACTACATATCACATTAAATCTAAAATATGTGTAATAAAAATTAAAATACTAAGTTTGAAAATATTTCCGAGAACAATGGTATTTCAAGCACAAAAATATTTTTAATGGTAAATCTTATTTTAGAAGTTTAACAAGGAAGGTGTACATAAATGAAAAGGAAATTTAAGAGACAACTTTTTGCGATAATTAATAATATACCATTATTATCAATCCATAAAACAAAGCACTAGTAATAAATCTCTGTCAGAAATAAAATAAACATGATCATTTTTTATCAATGCAGGTAGCTTATTATAGACACGATGATATGAACTAGCACGAAAGAAGACAGAAAATTATATAGTCAAATAAAACCAGTTTGTCATTACTTATATTTGATTACTACGAATGTTGTAAATTCCGCTTTACTAAATTATTATTTCCAGCAGAAAAAATGGAAACAATGGAAATTATTGCAAAAATGTTTTTGATTTATTTAGGAATGCAAATATAACTCAATAATATAACAATAAAACAACGTAACGATCTCGGATACTATCATGAAAATATTTTTTAATTACGTGAATCATAAATACTGAATTTTGACAACAAAATGAAAACGTATAATGAATATGTATGGAAAGGAAAATTGAAAACTATTATAATTCCACAAAAAATATTTTACACCCTACTAACCTATTTTCGTACTTTTTATGTAGGTGTTAACATAATGGTGCCGCACTGTTGTACCTTTCAGTAATTGATTTCTATGCCTTTATTATTAAATTCTAGGAAGGTATATCGTGTAAAACACAAATCAATATTCATTAAATTTAATTTTAAGCCCTCAAATATGAAATGTCAGGATTTGATATTATTGGCTACCAGATGGTTTGAAAACATTCGATTAAAATTTATTACAGTGTGCAAACTAGAAAAGGATTTTTTAACGGTAAGTTAATTAATGCTTTAAGCATTTCCAATTGTCAAAACCATTAAAGCTAAAAAACGGTGTTAAAAATTGAGAATGACCGAAATTATTAAAACTTGTTGAGAACTTCTGGAATCGTTCCATAGATAAAAAAGGTAAATAATTGTAGATTTTTTGTTTTTTTTATAGTAAACAGAAAAACTGCTCGTTCAGTTTTAGGTTATTATCAATTCAATTTTACTTTAGTTTTCATTGCTGAAACGTCTTTTATTGTGAAAGTTGCAAAGAAAATAAGTATTAATTAATTTACTTTTAACTGTATATTCTTTTTGAGAAAAGACGTTTGTGCTCACAATGAATAGTAAACTATAGGACCGCTGATGAAAACTGTGAATTAACTGCAAATCTGTACGATATGTATAAACACTTGTAAACAGAACTAGCCGAACTATCGACGACATCAGCGGTTCCAAAAATGTTTCTCGTATTAAGTCATCAATTAATACATTTCTTTGGGTGGTAAATACCTATACCTCACTATTTCACCCCATTTTAGGGGATATTTTAACGTTTTACTAAGAAATGTCCTGTCAGATCGGTTTTTGGGCTGTGTATTCGGATTAATCATAAAAAAATACACAAGATCTATGTACCTACTCATGTCTGTGGTACAGAACATTTTTTTGTGAGGTTATGTTATTTTGTATGAAAGATACAATAATTTAATACGTATAAATGCATAATTTTACTTAATTTAACATTTAGTTCACTTAATTAAATCTTGACTGAAGAACGGGTTTATTAATTCAAGGTTATGTTATACCAAATCAAGTATACCAAATAAATTTATCTTTGATACGAAGTAATCATTTTTTCCTGTGTAATATTCTTTTTGTAAATTATTTATGTCAAAACAAAAGCATGTTTATTAGAGTGAATATCCTAAGAAAGTACGTATGTATGTATATCAGAATTATTGAAAAAAAAAATTCTTTTAAGACATACATATTTTAATCTAGATACGTTTTATTCCAGGGAATGAATTTAATAAAAAAAATAATTCATATTCTCACAGATTTCCTATGTAAATCACTTGAGATACATAACAAAGAAATAAATATGAAATATGACTCACCCGTTCGCACAAGTTTGAATGTAACAGCATTGTGTGTCTTCAGATGTTCGTTGTAAGCTGGATGTATAAGGTCCCTTAAGGGCGATTCATTTCCTGCCATTTTGGCTTCTATCTCCTGCGCCCTTTTTGTTCTTGGGTTGCTGAAGAACGCCCTTTTCTTTGTGGGTGACGACTTTTCTAAGAAATATTAATTATATGTAAACAATTACGGACGAGATTTTGGTATAATTTTTTTTTTATAAAGTACAGCTCATCAAACTTAGGAACAAATTTAGAAATCTCCATATATGAACTAGCTATATAAGAACTGAACAATGGTAAACGAATCACTGACAGATTATATACAGTAAATTTTTAAAGTTTATCTATAAAATGTAGCATAATTTGAGGATTTATTTAAATTATTTTAAAAAATATACCGCTACTCAAGGTCAAACAAGAACAAAGTTGCAAAATTTGATGATGCCAAAGAAAAATTTGGTCTATCTATTTTCCGTTGTGAAGTTGTCAATGAAACCCATAAAACTTTGATTCGGTTTTTATTTTTTTTATCAAAAAACAAAAAATGAACTTTTTAAACTCAAAATTCAAATAAACCAGAACGTACCAGGACGTAAAATCTACAAACAACTTTTGTTCTTTTTTGTGGACGCCATATTGGAATTTTAATAAAATACCTATTCAAATAAAATTTTAGTTAAAGAAAATACAACTGACTTTTGCACGCAAAGAACGGGGTATGCTTCAATTTTATTGATTTTAATTTAAAGAATATACGGCTTAACTTCATATGAAGTCAGTAATCATAGTACTTTAATCGTTATCGTGGGTGTTTAGCCGAACTGTCACAATTTTGTTTGGAGCAATACTTGGATATTTTGTTTCAAAGGCACGCTAATCGCGATCAAATTATGCAACATTGCAAATAATCCTCATGGTACTGGTCCCAACTGGATTTTTTTCCAAATACCGAATCGTTCTTCTTACAAACTCGAGATTCTTAAAGTTGCTCAGAAATTTCACAAACTGTACATTGATCAAAAATAGTTTTTAAACATTCATATTAAAATATACAGGGTGTTCCAAGAGTACCGAAATGGCAGGATATCTGGGAATATTCAAGGGGTAGAGTAAAGGTAGAAGACTAGGGGTTTACAATCTTACCATGGTTATCCGTTGGTGACCTTGAATTTGACCTGTATCATGATCTTCAAAGTCATATCAAAGTCACGAGAATGGGACCCCATAATTTTGACCCCGGAAATTAAGAGAGCGGAAAGTTTTACGTTCGGATATGAACTTGAAATGACCACGAAGGTCAAGATCAAGGTCAAATATCAAAAAAGTCCCAAAATGGCTCAACAGTACCGGAATGGCAGTATAACCGCCAGGAAAAATGTTATCGACAATAGTTTTAGGATTCTTGATGAGCACTAAACTGTTGACCTTGGATTTCACCCCGCCCTGACCTGAGATTCCTTATTCTCCGGTCATTTCAAGATCAAGTTGGTTAATCCGTTACCAACGAGGACTACTATTGACCACCCAAGACCGTCTATTACCCTCGATGGCCACTATTGACTTTTAATAACCGCTTTTTACGTTTGGTGACTACTAATGACCAACAGTGACCTACTGTTGCCTTTAGTGACCTCTAATAACTGACCGTGTCCGTATGTTGTCATCGGCGATCACTATTGACCTTCCATTTTCTTTGATATTTGACCTTGATCTTGACCTTCATGGTCATTTCAAGGTCATATCCGAGTGTAAAATTTTCCGCTTTTTCCATTTCCTTGGTCAAAATTATGGGGTCCTTGAAAAAAAAAAAACGTGACCTTGATACGACCTTGAAGGTCATGGTCCAGTCAAATTCAAGGTCACCATCGGATAGCCAGGGCAAAATTCTACACCCTTGAATATTCCCAAATATCCTGCCATTCCGGTATTTTTGGACCACCCTGTAGAAATAAAAGATGTAGCTATTAACAGGATAGTTATTAACTTTATTAAAAACCCAATAATTATTTCTAAAATGCCATTGGTATACAGAGTAATTCACAAATTATTCAAAAAAAAAAAAACTGGAGATATGTGTACTTTTAAAACCAAAAAGTTACCATAAAGTTCAATAGTGTTTTATTAAAATATATGACGGGAAGTATGTATGAAAATGTCTGACGTATAATGAAGTGTTTTTGCGCGCCTCTGATAACTTTTTCTGATTTGATTTTACAAATTTATTCATTATTACTGTGGTTTTCGTAGTGCTCTTATTATTGCGAATTATTGTTTACATCTGCCTTAAAAGTGTTTAAAATGACCTATGTATACTAATCGATATTGCTTTATTTTCTGATGTATTATTTAAAGATAAAACTATGTTTACGCGAAACAGAATAAATGAAAATCCTCATGCGATATTTTATTGAAGTAGAAACTACTGATGATTTTGGTGAACGAATTACAGTTAATTAATTTATGACTACAAAACCAGCGAGAAGAAGGAATATTTGTCTTTTAGTTTGTCAAAATAAGATTAGACGTACACAAAATAAATGTTTACGAATCGGTTGACAAAGTTCCGAACATGACGTAAGTACTAATGTTTACTTGATTAAATTACTGTTTAACACTTACTGATTACATTTAATAATACGAATTAATAACAATAATAAAAGCAATAATAAAAATCGCTAAAACAAGACACCCCTTTGATAAAACTTAAATTATTTTAGCTTTTTGTGCGTTAACTTTTTTACATCTCATTTGATCAACAAAAATTTTTAAATAATTTTCGGGGTGTCATTTTTAATTGTTATTTTTCACTATGGCGTTCGTGTGGATCTACATCCAAATATTTTCTTATTTGAGTAAGTTGTGAATCACACTGTACGAATATTAGTAATTATCGTAGGAAACCAATCAGCAGACGACCAAATATTCCATTATAATATTAAGACATAGATCCTGAAAACAAATGTTGACGCTATATCCACACGGTTTATTACATTGCTACATGATGCACTCATAAGCTCCTTACTGTCGACTGAAAGCTTTTAGAGCTGGTGAAATGTGCCAGTCTGTTAGCAAAGCTGCACTACTTAGCTCGGCAATAATACGTTATTAATATTTGGAGAGACAACATGTGGTAAACATTGATAAGCGAAGTTGATCAGTTTGATATAGGAAAATAGTGTTGGTAATCAATAATTAGAATGATAAATTATTGTGTAATACAGGTATATCGTGATCATATTCTTTCTCATGGGGGGTGATACAATAAGAGTATGGAGATCTATGATTTGCTATAAAATACACTGTAAAAAAATGTACTCAAATTTCACTCAATTTTACTCAATAATGTATCTATTTCTGTCCACAATCGATTGAAATTTTCACTCTGAGTACAACTGAGTGAAACTATTGCATCAGAAATGAGTGGGTTTTACTCAAATCTGAGTGACTGCTAACTATCAATTGAGAGACTTTTGACTCTATTCTGAGTTTATAATCCAATTTAGAGTTGACTTTTTCTCTAATATGATTTAAATTTAACTATTATTAAGTCATTTTTTACACAGATTTGGTTTTTAATTAACTAAATACTGAGTGCAAAAATAAATCACTCATAAATAATTAATTAGGATATATACAGTGATGAAATTAATTCACTTCGCGGGGCCTCTTTCTGTCCTGGCTGAGACCCGTGAGCTGAGATCCGCTACCGCCGGGCTTGTTCTCCTGGCGATCACGCTTTTCTGTAGCATCTAGCGGGCCCCTATCAACTGTGGTCGAGATTACAGAAGCAATATGTAAGTGGTACCATCTTCATGGCGCCATTTAAATTACTAGAAGTTAAATACATTTAATCTCATTCACTAATGAGGACATTTACTCTGAATTAGGTACAACTGCACCAAATACGACTTTAGGTGAAGAATTTATTTAATATTTGAGTGAAAGTACTTAGTTTAAATATAATCACAAATGAGTAAAATGCCCAATATTGAGTGAAAATGTACTCAATAATTTCACTCAGTGGATTCACTCCGAAACTTTATTGCTTTCACTCACACCGATTTTTTTCGTGTTTCGTACAATATTTGTTGAGATAGAATTCGAAGAAAAGAATAAGCCAATAAAGTTCTGTTATCGGAACTATTGTAAGAATTTACAGCAGGGACGTGAAATTTTCCATCAATGTATTTATACCGCGGGTGTTGAATGCAGTTAATTCCAAGAAAGTAACGCAGAGGTCTTCTTGGAATTTTATCTCAATAAATATCGTACCAACTGTTCACTTTTGCTAATTTTGAAATTGCTTTAATATTTATCTTAGTGGTTTCAAAATTTTCACAGCCTGTGGTGATATTTAATTACCATGATTTCTCGGATTGTTTTGCGTGGCCGGTGTACTTGGTTATCGCCAGTTATAGAATTACATTGCCCTTCTTTAGCCCTAGTTACAGTTCTTTGATCTACACTTGTCAATGACATGCATTACAATTCCTTTCGGTTCTTGTAAGGCCGCTATAGATAGAATCGCTCCTCAGATTGTGAAACGTTTGGAATCATGAGATGCAATCAGTTACGGAAGTCACAACTGAACATCACGGAAGACCACCACTGCCTGAGAAGCGGTTTCATCCAGCCTTAGAGGCAGCTACAAGAACCCAAATTGACATCAAGGAGTTGTGATAGCAGGTCCGCCTCTACAGAGTCTGGCCCGTGAATAACAAGGTCAGGTAAAAGTTTTCAAGCTCAGATTAAGGAAGTGCAATGTAAGTCTATAAATGGCAGCATAATAACCCGAAAGAATATGGTACTTTTAACAATTACCATGTTCTAGTGCAGATAGTAATTTCTTTGAGAACTACAAAATATTTCTTTCTTGTACAATAAAACCTTGACACAAAGTTCTAAAATTTCATTCTGTAAGACCGGAAACATTTTGCTTATCTATTACGCATATCTGCTCATCTCATGGTGTACATGATAATTAATGATTCAAAGGTTGAATCTGTAAGCATGTACTTCAATGATTCACCAGGAAATAAGTTAAAATACATTTTCATAATCTTATGAAGGCAATCTACGACGGCATATTTCAATAAGTGAAAGTTGTGCCAAGGAATTGGCGGTCTATTGATACGTGCCACACATGTTCAAATGGGAATGATCTAAGATATTTGTGGTCATGGCCAGACATTTATTTGTGAAAGTAGGCCAATGTTATTCTTGCCGTATTGGTATTATCTTGTTGATAAACTGGATTTGGATGCGTCGTAGAATATGAAATGAAGTTGCAGAATTATTTGTAATATTAGACGCTCGTGCCTAGAGCCTACTTATTATCCGAAAAAATTCGCTTTGGTTTAGATATGCATATTGAGGACGACAACGCCACGTGGTGAACGGTGTGATCCGCACTTTGAAATGCGCGACTGTTATGGCAAGAGAAGCTAGAAAGCAGTAGGCCTCTTTTTCTTTTTATTAGAGCTACGAGCATATGACCGTTCAATGTTACATGATATTTTGGAACCCTCTGTTATACTTTATCTTAGATCATTTTCAAATCTAGTTCTTTCGCGAAAAAATATCCGACCACATAGAGAATGTACCATGTATGTAGTAATACTGAACTATCAAAGGCATGGCCAGAAGATATTCAGGCTTTTCCCTCATCCAACGTGTGTGGGTTGCCTGCAGGAGACCGCCAAATATACATGTAGCTTGAAATGAGGATGTCCTGCACCAAGATACTATTTCTCATCACACTATTAATTTATATTGTGTTTACGTTATCAGATTGGTTTGAAATTTAAATTAATTACTTTCTGGAAGCTATTAAATAAACAATTATTGAAATAAAATCACAAATTATTTATTATTACAAATGTATTGCAATTGAGCAAAATAAATTTGGCTGATATTCTGCAATAAGACTTCTGACTCCACTCAAACTCTTATATACAAAATTTACTACTTACTAAATTTGTAGACTTTCTGGTATATAAATGGATTTCGTTCTATTTTACCCCCGAAATAAAATCTGCTAAAGTTTTAGCTGAATGAAGAGATTATTCGCTTTAAATCTCTAATCAAAACTTCAAGACCAACATGTGTATCATTTCTGGAATTATACTTCTCAAAGTACATTAAAGTTTTTAACACAATATCTCTTTCAAGCTAAAAGTAACATAGTTGTTGAATGATTTATGTTTACGTCAAATTTACATCGCTGCTGTGTCGGTAACAGAAAGAGAATAAACTAAGAGTTCGACTTTCATTTCTGTAAAATGTTTTTCTAGAAGAACCGTAACAGCCATAAAAAAATACGTTGTTGTATACAAATGTTGATGTTTGATATCGTTTGTTTCATTACAGAATTTTTCAGTCGTATCGTATTCTGAAGACCAAATATAATTTTTTACTCAAATTTTTGTAATTCTGAAGAAAATAGAAATAAAAAAAAGTTTATAGTTTTAATTATTAGAAAGTAAAATAATCGTCAACATTATTTTAATGCAGTACTTATTATTTTGATTTGTAGCAATAATCAGAAAGCAAACTTTTTAAAAAATAACTAATTAAATAAATAGAGGGTGTCACGGTACTTGATACAAAAAAGTCGAGTGCAAATACGGGTCTTGGTTATCAAATTACGGGCCCTCAAAGGTGAAAATTAAAAAGTTATTTTTATTTTGTCTCTAAACTATTAACGTCAGCATGATGCATATTTGGTGATCGATAACACATGCGTGTGGCTTGTTTTTGATGATGCAAATGAAACTTCATTATGCCCAGAACGCCAGGGACGAACTATGCCCAATGGTTAACCACCCAGAATTTTTGCATAGATGACGATTGCAATATGTCTGTATCAAAAATAAGTTCCATGAAGTATTTGCCAACGATAATACCCTCTTGCTTCAACTCGGTAAAATTAACAGTTTAGGAAATACTTGTGATTTTATGTCACAGTGCATATCGAGCAGCGCATACACCATTTTTTGTTTTAATTGGACATAATTACTGTTGGAACCGTACATATGTTTAAAATAAGAGTTTAGAAAATCTTACTATCTGCTACTGTAATTTTCATTAAGAAAATTTGACAAACACACTACACATAACACAAAATAAAAAAACAAAACAAGAATAAGTTAAAATAAGTTTAAAAAATAACTTAAAAGAAAGAGCACTACGAAAATACATTTTCAATATGGGAACTCCACACACCTCCTAAGTCTATACGAATATTATTTGTTTGTACACGAAAAATCATTTCTGGGGTATGTCTAATATTATCACAATGGAAATTAATTCTTCGTAGCAATTCATCCCTTGTCTGTACTGAGGTTGCGTACACTAAACTTTTCAGGTATCCCGACTGGAAGAAGTCCATCAAGTTAAAGTCTGGACAACGTGATGGCCTTGAAATTGGGCCTACTCGTCCAATCCGCTTATTACTAAACACAATGGATAAATAAATTCGTACATCGTGCATGACCAAACGTTTCTCCAGGTGACTAATGGAACATCGTCTGATAGTGGCTGCAAATTATTGTGTAAAAACTCCAAATATCGATGTCCATTCAGGCGTACCTCAAAAACATACCGACCCATTAAATTATTATCCCAGAAATGCTTTTTCATGTACAGACAAATAACATTCGTAGACTTAGGAAGTGTGTGGAGAAGGAAGGTGCCCATATTGGAAATGTATTTTGAGTTTTCTTTCGCTTAAATTATTTTTTAACTGCCTTCAACTTATTCTTGTTTTGTTTTTCTATTTTGTGTTATGTGTTGTGTGTTTATCCAATTTTGTTAGTGAAAATTACATTAGCAGACAGCAAAATTTTGTAGGCTCTTATTTTAAAAGTATGTACGGTTCTAAAACAGTAATTATGTCCAATTAAAAATTGAAGACAAGAAATGGTGGATGCGCCGTCGATGTGCACTGTGACATAAAATCACAAATATTATCTAAACTGTTAATTTTACCGAGTTGAACCAAGACGGTATTATCGTTGGAATATTCCTCAGCGAACTTATTTTTGATACAGGCAGATTGCAATCGTTATCTATGCAAAAATTTTGGGCTGTTAACCATTGGGCATAGTCCGTCCCTGGCATTCTGGGCAAAATGAAGTTTCACTTACACCATCAAAAACAAGCTATACGCGTGTGTTATCGATCACCAAATTTGCATCATGCTAAAGTTAATTGTTTATTTATTTTATATTATAAATAAAAACAACTTTTTAATTTTCACCTTTGACGGCCCGTAACTTGTTAACGAAGGTCCGCATAAAAAAAATTATATGAAGAACTGATATTATTTTGACCTCATCTATTTGTACTCGACTTTTATGTACCTACCAAGTAATGGGACACCCTGTATAATTATTTTGTAGCTACTTGAAAAATTATTTCCGTTTTTCAAATCCAACTCCAAGGTGGTTTATGATTTTCTGTGATATCTTGAAGGTTGTTTTCCTGATCTAACTCCACGATTTTTATTTTATATGCAACTCCAGATATATTATTCTTGATATATTCATGGAATATTGGCAGAGAAAATGCAAGGACGGGATAATATTTATTTTTTCTTTATTTTTATTAGAAGCATAGAAAAAGATTCCAGTGCCAGTAATGCACTCTTTTAAATGTCTGTTTAAAAAATACATTTGAGCTTTATTAGTTTTTTACTTAATAATATTATCGGGCTTGTATTTAGTCTCTCATTTTCCATGTCATGGTTTTGTATCTCGATTATTATTAAAGATTGATACAAATCTACAGGATAAGAGAAGTTTTCTAGATGTTTTAATTTTTAAATTATACCCAAAAAATGAAAATTTTGGTGTGCCTGTAGTAACTACAAGTGGAATTTTCCCTGAAATGCTCATATTTTAGGTAACAGTTATTTTCACTTAGCGTAGGTGGGTACTTATTTTTTTTATAAATTTAATGATCTTTGGTTACAAATCTAAATTATTTTTTGTGTGGAAATCATAATAGCTTAGTTGAGTTCCAAAAATTTATTATAATTATTTAAAAAATAAATAAAATAGTTACAGTCATATCTATTATGAACTAAATAGATAGCCCAGAGTAACATAAAAATGGAATGCACTGCCCTCCTATAAATCTAAATTTTTACAAGTTAAAATGCTATCCTACTACAGCAGAATTTTGTGTGCATGACTTATACACATAAATATACAATATTTTGTTTAACTATGGAACTATGGATTACCATACCGGAAAACCTCTCTAGTATATCTCATAGTATCTGAAATTGGTATAGAAACGGCACTTCAAGAAAATTGAATCTCATAGTCATTCGACCCTTACTCTAGTTCTACGGATTTGAGGACATTTTACTTATTTGATGCTCTTCTAAAAATTATTATAGATTTTCCTCAGGGATAACCGAGATTCCTATTTGATACTACAATAAAAAGTACCAAAAAAATAGTCACCATAAGCATCAGCAAAATTTTAACAAATATTCAATACCTTACGATGGAATAGAAGAAACTGTAAATATCATTTTTTAAAATTGAAAGAATCATGGTTGTTGTAACTACCATGGAGGGTGATAATTACATAACATGTATGTATTATTCGAAATTGTAAAATGTAAGGCACTGTAATAAGTAATAATAGGTAGTACTATTAAATTAGCCAAAAAACGACATTGGCTAACATTTGATATATGCAGAAAAAACTATAAAAAGTTAATTATTTCTTAATTAAAAATGTGCCAATAACTATAAAATTAAATGTTTCATGTTACAATTTCTACATTCCCTTTAATAAAATTGGTTGAATTACCTCCTAAGTACATTTCAATGAGTTGTAAAATAACATATTCTAATATTACTTGTATAAGGTGTCCTGAATAGTACGTGCCAAATTTAATTTGGTGATAAATCATAATCCTCATAAAGTTCATAAATGTAGTGACTATCTGCATATTCCGAATTTGAAAATTTCCTTGAAATTTTTAAATTTTTAAAGAGCTATTATGATAATGTCTAACTTAAATGTTATTAAAATTATGATATTGGATGTGCTGCTAAACCTTAAAGTCTAAATTTTGTCATAACATGCGATATTTCAATTGATTACTGAAACAGTAGTATGCTGGGTTTGTTAAACAAGTTCTCGAATTTTTCACAAAATGGTTAGGAAATTAAAAAAGCACCAAAGAGCAAAAAGATTAAGAAAACAGCGCTAATATCGATTTTGGTAATGAATTGAATTCAAAAAAAGGTACTCATTTTATCGTTATTATTCTAGCGTCAATTAACGCCCATTAGTAGCAGGAAGAATCCTCAAAATATGACGGTGATTCCTCAATCCGTTTCAAAGATATTAAAAAACATTAAAACTGTTGTGGGTACACATGTTCGCAAGTGACCCATTTTGAGTGTTGTGTCAAGAGCGCCAGTCCGATGCACCCGGGCGCACCAGGGTTCCCGCAAGACGACCCCGGCAGAGTGGCGCCAAGGACCAGGTACCGCTGCTAGCGACTCCACATCAAGAGGGACTCTCCAGCAAACGCTCTAACCGACAACACGGCTTTTTTTCACAAGCTTAGTTTTCAATAAAAATACTTTATTTGCACCGTTGAGAGAGCGTTTTATTTTTGCTGTACAGCGGAAGCAACCCTCACTATTCAAATTTGACTACTCATATCTCGAAAATGTACACTATTTTTCATAGTTTTATCGATTTTGAAAGTTGCCAACATACAAAGTAAAACACCTTATAATAATAAGAAAGGGACATTATTATTGTAACACCTTTGTGATATTAATTTGTTTAAACATGTACAACATTCAAGACAAGAATGCACAAAAATTTTATATTTAACAGTTTGCCATAACTCTCTCTCTCTCTCTCTCTCTCTCTCTGCGGGTTGCAAAATGTAATGAAACACACTGTACAAGTTTGTTGTTGATTATTTTTCATCCTTTAATTCAAAGCTTCATCAATTCCTCAATAGCTTCTGTTCTATTTAATTTTCCGTACCTATATTCCTTCGTGTTAAATTCAGAATAACAATCAATAACAGACAGTGCTATCCTATTGTGTAGATCCAATTATGGCAGCAGACAAGCCACTCTTAAGCTTTCCCGATTATTGGGGCGAAATATATACGGAGACTTGGACAACACATAAAAACTTAGCTGAAATCCATTTTTTCATAATAACATCCGTTTATTGGGATCTTCAGATGTAAATTATTCAATTTCTTATAGAACGCTGTATAGAATACTGTTGAATATTTAGTAGGATCAAGAAGGTATAATTATACAGGGTGATTCAGAACTTATCCAAAAAAAAATTCTGGATGTACAGGGGATCCTTACAAATACAATTTTGTAAGAAAAAATCAAAAAGGGCAGTTCGAAAATGATTTAAAAATACACTTCTACATGGCACTGGAAACTGGTCCATTGTAAAACCTGACCTCGCACAATGCGATCGGCATGGCGGTATGATAAAAACAGACTAAAACTTTCGCAAGGAAAGAAATATGTAAATAGAATTTTATCGCACCTATTTTATATCGGCAAATTAAACTGCTTTTGCCTTTATTAATTAATAAAATTAATTTGTGTTTTTAAATAATAAAATCATTTGACATACCCGATGTTACAACAATTGTTCAAAATTTTATCCATAAATGTGTAAACACATTTAGGTCCGTTGTACTCAGTTTCTACGAAATGTTGTCTTGTTTCACCATAACACAAATGCTTCACCATAAATTAAAAAGATATCCGTCAACTCCAAGTACACGCAAACCATTTTTGACACTAACAACTAAAAACCTATTGTAAACACGACAGATAACAGGTAAATATCCCAATGACGATTGCAAAATCCGAATTCGTTATTCGGAGTCGCTGAGGCCACGTGGCGAATGACGCTAGAGACTACAGTTGTCCAGCTATGTAGTGGTTGAATGTACTATAACTTTTTTATATTTTTTTTCTCGGAAACTATAAGGATTTTACAAAAATTTTTTTTTATGATATTGATTCCATTTCTCATGCTGCATCTATTCCCAATTTTTTTTGGATAAGTTGTGAATCACCCTGTATAAATTCAATATTGTGTGAAACATACACAAGAATTATGTCCCATAAACTGTCATTAAAATGCTATTAGTCCAGAATCGTGGAAAAATATGTCATCTGATAAGTACTATAAAGGATTATTAGTGGAAGCAAAAATCTAGATTACCACCATTATTACGTTAAAAAGTAATTTTGAACGCAGTCATCTGCTAAATTATAAAGCATCTAAAATTACATGTTTGGGTTGCTTACTTATATTTTTATAATTTTTTACTTTAGAGAAAATATTTAGTTAAGCGGAGGCAGCTAAGTATAAAAATGCGAGTGTGAGTGTACTTGAGTAACTATAAAATTGAATAATCGTCACTAATTGAATTCTAAATTTTCAAAAATGATTCTATTGCATTTTTTAAAATTGAAACAAGCAATGTAATTAGTAAAATTTAAAAACATCCAGAATATTAATTTTTTTGTAGGGCTTACTATAATTTTCACTTATCTCATTCAAATACATAATATATTAAAAATAAAAATGTTTAAAGCATAGTGTAACTAATAATATATGGAAATCGGTTACACATTTTCTTTCCGTCAATGAAGAAAGCGTTTAAAATTATTTCTAGAAGTGTTAAACTGGAACGCTATAAAATAAATAGTACTGAAGCGGTAAAACGACTACCTCGAATTTTGTGAACCTTAAAATTTTATTTACAAAATTTCCTGAAAACGACTAATGTTGTTATGTCTGTAGTATAGTTTTCAGCTTCAACAAGTTATTTTTGCCGACGAATATTTACGTTCAGTTTCAGTAAATTGAGCAAAAAAATAAGGATTTTGCTAATGAAATGAATGCAAACTGCAAAACTTGTTTATTAAATATCTAAAAAATACTTATAATGGTTGTAATTTTTCAGTTTTTAGAAATTATTTTTAAACGTTAATTTCCAGGAAAGCATAATTTCGCAGAAGTAAAATAAATGAAACACTAAGGAAAATAATTCACTTTAGTTACAGAAAGCATTATAATAGCTACCTTCGCTATGTACGTAGTCGTACTATCTTAGCCAAAGGGAGAAATATTTGAAGATTTGTCACTAAAAATCCCAGAATTTCGACGCCACTAGTATGTTAATTTTGTAATTTTGCATTTTTGTAATTTTGTAATTTTGTAATTTTGTAATTTTGTAATTTTGTAATTTTGTAATTTTGTAATTTTGTAATTTTGTAATTTTGTAATTTTGTAATGGTGTAATTGTGTAATGTTGTAAGCCTCTTCATTCAAGAGAACAAACCAAACAAATTATATTTTTTAATCATGCACTGATAAAATTGTGGAAATTCACACAGGCTTTTTTACATAATATTATTTTTATACATAACATTCTTTTACGTTATATTTTTGCATTTTAAAAGGTATTATTCCTAATTTGTCGATAAAAGTGTGAATTTACACGATCTGTAAATGTAAAACAACTTTTTGCACACAAATTATGCTCAGCCATTTGTTATTATAAAACGGATACTGTAGACAATTTTTTTCTTGAGAATAGGAGCATTTTGTTAAGAATTTAGAAGTAACATTATATTGCTATATCACCTGGTAATGATAAGCTTTTTACCTTAAGTCTACCGGATCACACGATAACTCATCTACTACTTTTCGCTATGTTACGTTATTTTTATTTACATGAAAAGCTCAATCAACTACGTCACAAAGATATCAGAGAGTTGGTGTCAAATATTCACATGTATGTATTAGCAACTAACTCAAGGTTTTATTGTGGGACCGTTTTACTTACCGCCTTATATCTTATTGCTACATATTACATAAATTGAATATTTTAATTTCAAATCAATAATGTTCACACGACGATATTAACAAGGTAAATGTTAAAATAGATGGTGATCATCTTGATTTAAATACTGTGTCAAAAAACATATGACTAATTATAGATACAAATCTTCACTTTGCAAAAAAAGCATTTTTTAACCTAAAATGGATTTATGCAAGTAGATAAACAAACAAACAAAAATAAGTATTAGTTTTATTTCATATTAAGTTTCTGTAAAAGAATCGGATGTTAAACGATTTAAATTAAAGGTTTTTGACCACTGGCCATTTTTTTTGTACTATATAGGGTATTAATGAACTTATGTCAAAAATTTTAAGGTAAGGAGTTAACTGATGTCACAAACTTGTTCGGACGTTTAAGGTCATAGAGAAAAAAGTTAATTAAAAATGTGTTTAAAACTGTTTTGGAACTGCTGAAATACATGTATTTTATCGCGGCGAGTTACAAAAAATTCTGTAAAACTTTTTACGAGCTTGTAGGTTTCTTATGAAGCCGGACTGTATTCGAAAGTCAGTTTGTAATACACTGTTGTAGAGATTGCTGTGCTGTTTTTCGAGAGTGCATTTAATAGCCGTATTTCCAAGTTTTCTTTTGAAAATGGCGCATTTATTACCGTGAATTTTATGCTATGCTCATAATTTATGACGAAGCAAACGAAAATGCCCACAGAGCTTGTCAAATGTACCGTGCAAGATATCCTGAACAACGTGCCCCTGCACCGCGAACATTTCTTGCTGTAGCGTAAAGATTTTTGGACACCGATGAAGTACAACCGCGTCGAGGTCGCCTCGTCGAAGAAGATTCGCATCGTAGCACCAGAAATATCGCACAGCAAATAAAAATTTCATATTCAACGTGTTCAAGCTTTTACTCCTGAGGATTTTCCACTACTAGGTTTCTGGGAATGGTTGCTTCAGGACATGCAAGATATCCTCAATTTACAGCGCAAACAATTGTTACAGATAAAGCATGTTTCAGTCGAAATGGTGTACGTAGCATCCACAACACTCACCACTGGACTATCAAAAATGCTCCCGAAATACGTCGCGGTGCCTTTTTCAGTGAACATGTGGGCCGGTATCGTTAAAGACACTTTAATAGAACCTTTTGAATTGCCTAGACGCTTAGACGATGCTTCATATCTAGATCATTTGCAAAATCGCTTGCCGGAGTTATTGGAAGACGTGCCATTAAATATTCGGCAAAATATGTGGTTATTACCTGACGGAGCCACCACTCACATTTTTCGGAGAGTGCGCGACTTTGTAAACATTACTTTTCTCGATCGCTGGATAGGCCTCGGCAGCCTAGTTAGATGCCCCCCAGTCCTTAGAACTCACCTCTTTAGACTTATTTTTGTGGGGATATGTGAAAAATATAGTGTATTCCAAGTTCGTGACATCGACCAACTACGACATCGTATTGCCGAAGCTTGTAATACGATTCTAGAGGACTTGGCAATGTTGCAACGCGTGCGAACGAATTGGATACGTCGCGCTGAAGCTTGTGTGCAAGCAAATGGTGGGTACATCGAACATCTCCTATGAAAATCAGCAGTTCTCAAAAAGTAGCTCCTTGCAATGTTGAGGTAAGTCAGATTTTGAAATTACATTTTACCCAACACAAATCCGTGTATTTACCTCATTTTGACATAACGGATATGTGGCAAAAATATTTGACATAAGTTCATTAACACCCTTAATAAATGTTATTTATTACCATGTTATTTTTAGATAGTTTTAGTAAGTTAAATGGTAACAAATAATAAAATAAATAATGGTAAATATTATTCTTATATTATTTTGTTTCTATTTTTTGAATTCTTCTTTTTTTTCTATTTTCTCTTTTGATTAATTGATTATTTAAAACAATATCTTTATTTTCTAGTACCACCCATTTCTATTTGCTCGGAGCCCACCACCGCTACTAGTAGAAACGTGGGATTTATGAATTGGACGGTTAAATACTCAATTACAAAAACAGATACACTAGACTGTTAGTCACAAACTAAAACAGTACGTTAGTAAGCAGTAACTTCACACAGCCATAAAAGAGAGTGGAACTTTCACCTGATGACGGGGAATTCTGTTGGCCAGCCAGGTTGGTGCCTGAACCTTCTCCTTGTTTTAACTGCGGAACCGAATGCACTGATAACTTCCCAGGACTAGCGTCCCGTTTGAACAAATAGTCAAAATCCACAGAATGCCTATCGCGTGGCGAGTTCCGCGGACTGGCAGATTTGGCGCGAAAAAACTTGATTACGGGGGATTTTTCGCGTTTTATCGGTTTCTCGACTTTAACCGTCTGAATTTGGTCACTTCTGGTATTTATAATTTCACTACGCGGGATCTCGATTTTTTCTCGAAGGACCGTCGGAAGGTCGAAATAAGATGGCTTTTTTTCGGCAACCGGAGACTTTGGTTTAGGTGTGACCACTTTCGAAGCCTTCTTGTCTTTTTTTCTGTCCGGTCTAACGGGCGTTGGTTCCGGGGTTTTGTCGCGACTCGAAGACGGTCTTAAGAATGATCTAAAGGAACTACTTCTAAATTTGTTTGTCTTTTGGGGTTTGGCGTTAATAGAGTCCGATGAAGTTCTGTCTCTAATATGTGTTTGAGAGGTCGTCGGTTCGGTTTCGACTTTTTCTCGACTGCCGCTGGGCTGACTACGCGACTTGGATGAACTTGAACTATACTTACTGGATTTGCTAGATTTGTTACTATTCGAATTGAAAGCTCGTTCCGGAGTTTTCCCGCGAATTCTTGTGGGTCTTTCAAGAGAACCGTAAAAATCCGGCAGTAGTTTCTGGGGATTCACTGGCTTACTCTTGCTGGACTTATTACCATTTAGATTTAAATTTTGTTCTGACTTCTTTTCGCGGGTTTTTGGTCTTTCGAGGGAACCGATATTACTCGGCCCGGGCTTTGGATTGCAATGCGATTCGCTAACGGACGGTTTTTTGTTTTTCCCGGAATCGGTACTAGTAGACGGCACGGCAGGGTTCGATACTATCTCTGTCGCTTCGAGGGAGGTAGTTCTAATGGGTATATTTGCTCGACTGTCGGGTGAGGGGGACAAGGGTACATAAATAAGGCGACCATACGACAGATAGACTACTTCATCTGCCGGAAATATGACATACATGCTCTAATAGGCAGCCACATTGCGAATCTGCGCTCTGCAGTACAGTGGGAAACGTTTTCAACATTAATGGTCTCATGCGTAACTTTTGTCGTAATTATCACGGTTATATATGCGAAACTTTCTGGCACTGGCACTAAAACTTCACTAACTCGTTGGTGATTTTAGTACCTATAAAACAGAGAAATGGAATCATTAATCGTGGTAGCTGCCGCACATTATTGAAAATAATTGTTATTCAAATACTCAAATGGAAACCAATCAACATAAATTAATACATTAAAAGTATTTATTTAAATTTGTAGCCATTTTATCAAGGCCTACACTTAAAACAATTACAGTTATTCAAATGCATCTCATAAAGAAATAGTTTCTATGTTCATAGCCCAAAAATTCTGTTATATAAATTAAACTCAAAAGCATCAGTAATTGTAAGAAATTCTATTAAAACTTTAATATGGAATTTCTCACAGTGAAAATATTTCTTTCTTTTTTTTTAATAAATAACTTTTTGCGCCTAAAGAATCAGTCCGAGGATTGATTTATAAATTTAATTTTGCCTACCTAGAAATATCTCGCACTGAGGATTTTCTGAATCATATATAAAATATTACTTGGAAAAACTTGCATCCAGCAATTTCAATACAGGGTATACCAGAATAACATGTACAACCGAAGACCACAGATTCGTGGACTCAAAATAGGCAGATTTAGGCTAATTCACCTATATCATATTATGTTATTTAGTTATTACATGTATTATATTTTTCTGTTTTTACCCATTCTGTAAATGGAATTTTCTGTTGGGTGGTGTATAAAATAAAAAAAACAAAAATAAAAATATCTCAAATCACTTCGTTTAGCCGCTAGATGGGCTCAAAGTTCGTGAAAATTTTTTGAATTTTATAAATAACTCGAATAGGTACCTATTATTCAATTTCGACTATGTTTGAAGTGTGGACTTTTGTTTTCAATCTACATATTTTGATGTTATACAGAGTGTTTTTTAAAACTTACAACTCCTACAAAATTGATGTATGGTGATAATGTCCGTTCGTAACTTTTCCCCTTTCGGCCAATAATGACAACTATTTTTTATTTGGTAGGTGATACCATTTGGAAGTTTTTAGGCCTCTTGTAGAATTTTGATTAAATGAGTGGTTTGGGTACAAAAAATATTATTCAAATGTCTACATTATCTTGCCACCCATATTACAATACTTAACAGTGCTAGTAGGTACTGATTTTGTAGGTTAACTGTAATTTCAGTTTGATCTTTAAGTCATTGTACCTGCCAATTCTTAAAGAGTGTTTGCTACGACAACATATACCATACCACATGTTACTTCGATATGGATACACACACATACGACGAATTATTTACAACATGCCTAATTTTATTGAGATAATTAGTAAAAACAATCAAATACAATAAAAAATGCTGGAGATAAAAGTAACAAAGTTAATGTTCTTTAGTACAACTTATTATAAAAACTGTTCAAAATGACCATCGTCTTTTCTACAATAAAGGTTAATTCGACGAAAAAAGTTAAAGGACACCCTTTGCAGTTCTTGATGGCAATTTTTTAAAACATTTTTAGCAATTTGGGTATGCCTCCACAACTCTTCTTCAGTATTAGATGTGGAAGCATACACTGTTGTTTTCAAAGTACCCCAAAGATAATAGTCGCAAGGTGTTAAGTCTGGTGAACGAACAGGCCAGTTAACAGGAACATTATCCTCTCTACCGATCCATCGACGAGGAAATTTTTGATTCAGATACTGCCGCATAATATGCATAAACCGCATGTTAGCTCTGAGCAATAACGGCACACCTTTCAATAAATCAGGTAAAATGTTTTGCAAAAATTCTAAACGAAATTGTCAGGGTCAATAATAATACTATCAATGCGTTGTATTTGATTGTTTTTTCTATTTTTTTAAATAAAATTAGGCACGTTGTAAATCATTATAATTCGTCGTATATGTGTGTGTATCCATACCGAAAAATGAAGTAACAGGTGGTATATCTCATCCTCGTAGACACTCACTAAGAATTGTCAGGTACCTACAAAATCAGTGCCCTACTAACACTTTGTTAACTATTATAATATGGGTGGCACGATAATGTAGATAAAAAAATATTTTTTTGTACCCAAACCGCTCATTTAACCAAAATTCTACAAGAGACTTAAAAACTTCAAACAAAAAATAGTTGTTACTATTGGTCGAAAGAGAAAAAAGTTATAAACGGATATTATCACCATTCATCAATTTTGTAGGAGTTGCAGGTTTTAAAAAACACTCTGTATAACACCAAAATATGTAGATTGAAAGCAAAAGTCCACACCCTAAAAATAATCAAAATCGATTCATACGTATTCGAGTTATTTACAAAATTCAAAAAAATTTTCACAAACTTTGAGGCCATCTAGCAGCCAAACGAAGCTATTTCGGATATACATGAATTAGCCTAGATCTGCCTATTTTCAGTCCTAGAATCTGTGGTCCTCCGTTGTACACGTTATTCTGGGGTATCCTGAACTGGTGAGTTTTTGATGTAATTATCCTATTTCCTAACATTTCTGTAGATAAAGCATTGATTTAGCATATAACAGCATGATTTGAAGCATTTTCTGAAACAAACTGAACTGTGTGTTCTGGTATTTTCAGAATGAAAAATCGTTTCTTACCACTTCACATTTTATTCAAACGGAGTTCATTTGTTTTCTGCTTACTTACTTATTTTTCTATTACCCTAGTAAACAACATAGTATCTGTTATGATACATTTTGGCATATTTCTTCAAGCTTTATATGGCTTTTCCAGTGCTGCTGATTTATGAACTACAAGTTTTGCTACCATAAATTTTAATTTTCGGTGCACTGAGGCATCAATAAAATATTTTCTCTAACTTAGGAAAATAGCACATGTTACAAAGTTGTGACAAATTAAACAGAAATATTGAAGTAACTGACGGGTATCTACATTTACTTCGTTGACCTAGATTAACTCTACTCTCCCTAAATTATAAATACTGAAGTACTTAAATGTTAAATACGAAGTAAAGAATAAATACGTATAAAGTAAATGTTAAATATGACAAATAGTCCATTCCTTATTATTATTTTTTAAAACAGATAAAAATGCCAAATAATATGCTTTGTAGCAATATAAATGCAAAATATAGCTGTAATATTGTGTCAAACTTCAAACAGCAAAAAATATCTATCCAAAACACATTCACGTATTTTTAATATACCAAATTTAGATTATCTCTGAAAAAATAAACTGAAATAATAACTTGTATTGTCATACAAGTTATTATTTCCATTAGTAATAATGCGAGTCTAAACTGATATAGTTCGACAGTTTTATGACTTTATCAAAATCAGAAAATAATTTACATGAAATTCCAATAAAGCAAAAGTCAGTTTTATTGCATACTAACAATTTACTCGTGAATTGAAATTACCGATGGCAAACATTAGCGAAGAGTAAGGAAATAAAAAGGAGTACCTATATTTGAGTGATAGTATTCAGTTTTAGTTTAAATACAGGGTGGCCGAATGAAAACGAAACAGAGCCATTTTCAGGAACTGCGTCAAGATTGTAGAAAAACGCTCAGACCCGTCGATTTTAGATTAAAGGGGGACATTCTTTGCTGGTATTTTTGACTCCGCCACTTTCACCCCCAAGCAAGGGTAAGCATCACCCCAAAATATTTAAATGGCATTGGGGGTTGAGTAATATTTCTTTTGAAAGCTCTTACAATTCTCTTTACAACAGACTTTAAATTTTATAATTCCGCCCAATACTTATTAAGAATTTTGATTTTAAAGTTGAAACTTATGTACAAACAATTAGTAACGGTAAAAATGTCAGTCATTCGAGTTAAGTACGCCAATGGTATAAATTTAGTATTTCTTGCGTTACATTGGTTTTTGGCGATTTGTTATCACTTTCGTAAAAAAAAAACAATTTTGTAAAAAACAGAAATGAATGCAATACACACACAATGAACGTAAAATTAGTGGATTCCAAATTATTTTCTAGTATTATTTGGAAGCGTTGGTTGGTAGTTTATTTAATTGTGTTTTTGAAAATTAAACACTATGGTTTATTCCATTGCGGAAAGGGTAGATATCATTTCGCTTTACTTTATGAACAATAAATGTGCGAATAGAACAGCTCAGCTATTTAATGAACAACATCAAGATCGACATGTCAGGAGGAAGTATGTTCTAGAGTTAGTAAAAAAATTTCAAGAGACAGGGAACGTAGCCAATAAAAAACGAGAAATTGAAAAACCTATAGTTAATGAAGCTAGTGAAGTTGCAGTTTTGGGACAAGTTCATCTTGATCCTACATTAAGTACGAGGCAGCTGGCATCTGTGTCTGGGATCAATCGAACTAGCATACAAACCATTTTGAAGAAGAATAAATTCCATCCATACAAAATACATTTAGTCCAGGAACTTCATGAGGATGATTATGACCGCCGTTTGCAATTTTGCGAAATAATGAGTGAGCGAGCAGGGAACGATCCACAGTTCCTTTTTAACATCTGTTTTTCTGATGAATGCAGTTTTTTCTTGAACGGGACGGTAAATCGTCACAATTGCCGCTATTGGTCCGATTCAAACCCAAGAGTTTTTCACGAGGTGCATACACAGCAACCGGAAAAATTAAATGTATGGGCTGGAATTTTCGGTGACCGGCTGGTGGGTCCTTTTTTTCTACCTGGTAATTTGACTGGCCAAATGTATTTGCAATTACTGGAAGACGCTATTGACCCTGCCTTGACTGATATTATTGAAAATGTTCCAGAGTATGATGAAGATCATTTGATTTTTCAACAGGACGGTGCTCCTCCGCATTATGCGTTAATTGTCCGTCAGTATTTGGACCAACGTTTTCTACGGAATTGGATTGGGAGAAGAGGCAGCATTGAGTGGCCTCCACGATCACCGGATTTATCGCCCCTTGATTTCTTTTTGTGGGGATACCTAAAAAGTAAAATCTATAAAACACAGCCAGCGTCGCTGGAAGATTTGCGTCAAAGAATCGTCGACGAATGCCGTCGAATCACTCCGGAAATGCTTCGGAATGTGCGCGAACGTTTCGAACAAAATCTTTATTCTTGTATGGAAGCGGGCGGTCATCAGTTTGAACATTTAATCAACTAAGTAGTAAGTAAGCAACTAAACATAATTTAAATTTTAAAATGTAAATTTTTTTCAAAGTATTGGGCGGAATTATAAAATTTAAAGTCTGTTGTAAAGAGAATTGTAAGAGCTTTCAAAAGAAATATTACTCAACCCCCAATGCCATATAAATATTTTGGGGTGATGCTTACCCTTGCTTGGAGGTGAAAGTGGCGGAGTTAAAAATACCAGAAAAGAATGTCCCCCTTTAATCTAAAATCGACGGGTCTGAGCGTTTTTCTACAATCTTGACGCAGTTCCTGAAAATGGCTCTGTTTCGTTATCATTTGGCCACCCTGTATAATCACAATTGAGTAAAATGATTAAAATGCCCAATATTGAATGAAAATGTACTCAATAATTTCAACCAATGGATTCACTCAGAACCTTTATTGCTTTCACTCACACCGATTTTTTACAGTGTAGCATTAAAAAATAACACCATAAGTAGTGTTCTTATTAACTTTTTTACTTGCGTTGATATTAAGCATCAGCAAAATTGCAAGTATACACGTGGCACTTTGTATATCCAGAATTTGTATCATCAAAAGGTATCAAACCAATTACTGAGAGTTTTTCTGCGAATGGAGCCGATTATTGAAATCGATACCTTTTGTGTTTTTTAAAAGGTTCAGAATATGTACTGTACTTTTTTTAAGAAAATATTCTTACCTCCTACACCTCTGTTACTGTATCGATAATCCAAAAACTTGTGAAGGATTTCATTTGAATCTGAACAGCCATTTCGGAGTTATTTAAAACAATATGCTTTCAGCGTGAATATTTATCACCATCTAACTTTTTATTGAGTGTTTCTCGGCTCGTATTCACAAGAAACTTTTTGTTTAAAGCAATATTTCCTGCCGCTTGTTTTAGTATAAATCCATATTTTAGGAACTTCAGGTATAAACATTCATTTTTATACGAAAAAAGATAAATATCCTTCAACCAATCGTTTTTTTATTTGATGTAAACGTATCGAACTCTTTTTCAATAACAAAACCGATCAAGTGACATACCGACAATGTTAATAATTTGAAATCTAGTTAAAACAGTAATGATCAAGTGCATTTATTTAATAACCAAAAAGAAGCTCAAACATCTTTTATATCAATTCACTAGTTTCGTAATTAAAAAAATATATATATTTTTTTACACAAAAACTGTCAGTTTCGTCGATATGCCTTTCTGTTAAAACAATGAACGACGTGAGGTTATGGATCAAATTTTTACATCAAAGTGTGCTTTGATCAAACCAAAAATCGATCGAGCGTTTTTCTTTGTTTTTTTATCTAAAAATATAAAATGTAAGAGAAATAAGAAAATGTAACATTTGATCCTCGGGAAATATAAAATACAAGCACTACAATTTTTTGTATTACAGTGTACAATATTTTTAGTCTACTTCATTAAGTACTTAAATCTGGGGAGACTTGAATTAATTTAATTTTATAAGGCGCAAGCCCCGGACATAAAACCACAATTACCAAGTTAATTAAACTCGCAGATATTATTTCATATCCCAGAAAGTGTTTGGTAAATATTTATTCTGGCTATGATAGCGCGGGTTCTCAGGCAACATGTTCCCAATCATAATATTGTATAGTTTCCAAGGGAGGTAGATAAATAATGTGAAAACAAGTACCTATGTAGTGCGGTGTGTTAAGTTATAGTATTACATATTATTATTGATAGCGGTTGATTTTCAAATAAAATCAGTTGCTATTAGGTCAGTCAGGATAATAGCCTTTAGGTTTCATTACAATCAATCTATACTCAAAATAATATATATTCTAATCGAAAATGACGTACCTACTCTAGGTAAGTTATTGATCGAGGTGAATCCAAATAGTTTTTGAACTTTTTGCAATAATTCTTTTCATTTACGCAGGATTGAAGAAAGGAACACATTGATCGAAGTGAGAAAGAAGTTGTAGTTAAGGATAACCAGCCATAAAGGCAATCAACTGATATCAAATATCGGTTGGTATGGGTTTGTTTGGATAATTTGACAAGATGATGTGACCCTAGCTTGGGTACCAGGCCATGAGTTACATGAGTGTAATGAGAAAATTGATTAAAGTTAGCAACAGCTACAGAATCTCAAACCCTGGAAGCAAGCCAAGAGCTTTGTTGTAGTTGTTGGAGTTGACAAATGATCTACAGTATCAAAATCGTAAATCAATAAGGATAAATGAAATTGTTAACTGGACATTGCAGACTAAGGAAACATTGACAATATTCTTGCAAAATAAGTAGAAAGCGTATAGAGGTTCGGCCAAGACATGACAAACCTATCGAGTCTATGATGAAGTTAGATGAGAAATTCTAAGATTCTTGATTTTTGCATTTGGGGTTTTCTTAAGTCATTAGTTTATTCCACTCCCGTTGAAAATGTTGATGACCTGAGGAACCGAATTATAGTCGGCTGTGAGACAATAAGAAATATACCAGGAATATTTGCACGAATGCGACAATCAATGAGGCGAAGAGTTGAATCTTGTGTCACGTCTGAGAGAGGTCATTTTGAACATTTGTTGTAGCTTTGCGCCTTTTCAAAATTTTATTAGTGTTATTTTCTGTTATTGTTCTGGTTTAATGTTATTGTATTAGATAGTTCTTGATATGTATTAAAGAAATAAAAAATACGCGTTAAGATGTTTTATTTTTTTGCATCAAAACGGCGCCCCATACGAAGAAAAGGCAAGAGAGATTTTTTGTCACAAATTGAACGAGGAATTCAGATTTTTAATTTGTAATATCTCAGTGGCGTACCAATTTTTTCTTTTAAAAAAATTGAGATTATTACCCGTACGCGCGCCAATGATGAACATAAAATTCTTAATTGCATGTCAAAAAATGCGCAATAACCACCTCTTAAAACCCACCAAATTTCATTTGCACATCTCGATCGGTTTCAGAGCAATAAATTAAATCGTCAGTTTTTAAGAAAAACTTTGACACCCCGTATCTCGGAAAACGAATCATTTGCGGACATACGTTTATAAGCAAACTGCCATCATTTTCTCATGTAGAATCACCCCTGAAATTTGTCGCACTTATTTACTAACACCCTGTATATTTCAATAAATACATAAGTAAATAAATAAACTACATTTTAACGCCTATTCCACTATTTTTCTGTCGCCAAATATTTTCTTTGTTTTTTAAATTTTAGTTTGCGTGCGCCTAGAAAGAAATAAATTAAATTTAGTTTTAACGTCAATGTAAGTAAGGATGAAAGCAATGACCCTGACTGAAAACGTGAAACATTAGATAAAAAGAAAAGTGGGTTAATAAAATAATTATTCATGAAATAATGGAGGCTAGTCACGCGAAGTGAGTGCTCGTTTTCACATTTTCAAAAGAACACAGGGGACGTTTATAATCCCAGAAACATTTTTTTCTATGTCAAAGGACATGCAATTTTCCATTGTTAAAATTTTTCACACATAATACATAATTTAAAAAATTTAACACAGTTGCTTTCCATTTCTACCTGAATTGTTTTTATAGATGCTTATATTTTTTGCGCAATTCCTTCTGTGCAGTGTTTACTTAATAATAAGAACTACAAAAGTTGGCACAACTTTATTTTAAATAAACAAATAAATACAGATAAAAATATAAATTTCTATGATAGCTCATGTAATTCAGAAAAAAAAATAATAAAGAGACAAATCAAAATAATACACCAGTAACTGAGAAAATCAGAGAATCTGTAAGCACTTGACAATGTCAATAGTGACAGAATAAGTAACGAAAGCACTTACTTTTCAAGAAAGAATGAATAATTTTGAAAAGGAATATGTAAGTATAATTAATATAATTCCCTAATGAATATTATAACCATAAACCAGAGTCAAGTACGTTAGATTTTTTTTATGGCATAAATTAAATATCTACCATTATTTTAGGTAAATATTGACGAATAAATATATCCTTTATCTAATATTCATTACGTTGCAGCATAAACAAAATAATACAATCGATCAGATATATCACCAGTTATTTGTAAATATAAGATATAACCAAAATATTTAATCAAATTATAATGATACGTTAAAAATTAACAAAATTATTCTTTAAATCATGAGATAGAATCGCTTTTTTTCATATTTCGAACTGTATTATATGGAAAAGTTTGAAAAATATCTAAGTAAAGTCATGTAGATGTCTTAATTAATTTTACAAATAACTAAGTAAAATAAATTTGCTGTTATGAAATTTATCGATAATTAGTCATATCTAATACATGATGCTACATTTTACCAATTTGAACTGAACTACGTTTATGGTTATGACTTTTTACCAAATTTGAATGAAATTTCTTCAGCCGGTTTTGTGTCTAATTAAAAAAAAAGATTTTATATCTCGAGGACGAAACTTTTCATTTGTTATACATACAGAATGTTTTTTAAAAGATGGACGAAATATTTTAGGTACAGCCTGTATACTGGTACTACTCGTATTAAAAAATTATTCCAATATTACTCTTGCTGTCAATAGCCGTTGATGGTTTCAAGAATACTTAACTAATTTCGAATTATAGAAATATAAGAAATTATGATTCCAATTAAAAATGGTGCTGTTCCTCAGAACTATACGTATATACACAACCGATTGATTTCTAGTTCTATTATTGATTTTGATTAATATGGACAAAATTTGAAGTACATAAATACCCATAAACCCTGCAATAATTCCTATGCCATAATTAACCAGACGGCCTATTACATTATGGAGAGATATAGTACAATTTAACCTACTTTCCATGAAAATGCAGTAATATAAGTTCTCTAAATAGTGGTAGCTAATCTAAAAAGCTGTCTATATGTGTCAAAATGTTGTGTAACTCGACTCCTAACTTTGGTAATGTAATTTTCCAGGAATAAACAGACTTTGTATGCTTTATTCCAAAAGTTCTCTATGTAGCATAAAATTACAACTGAAAAAAGTTTTTTTTTCTTCTGTTGGGTAGTAAAAAAGCTGTCTGCGAGAAACGTTGGAAAATACTTCAAATAGAGACGAATTTGTAGTAATGAGCGAGACTCACTTAAAACAAATTCTAAACAGTTTAAAGGTACTTTAAATTTTATAGCTCTAATTGTTAGGCAATGACTAGAGCGAACTGCTGGACGAATACCTAAATAAATATTGAATTTTTATAAATTTATTTTATTTTAGTAACAAAGATCCAGCAATTTATTTTTTATATTTAATTTCTTCAGATTAATTCATCGAAGAATATAGTTTTATTAATGTACATATTTTTATACAATAGCTGCATAACTGTAATGATATACGTAGTCGTCAAATTAATAAAAAAACGATTGCATTATGTTTTTTGCAGACCTTTTGGTAAACATAGTGGGTATTTACAAATCTCGACAGAATTCCTTAATGGTAGGAGAGTAGAACGCATTAACCATAGACATTTCTAGTAATCAAAACTGTTGATATTGCAAAACGGTGGTTAAAATTAATTGCAATCAAAATTAATTAAGCTTATTGAGAACAACTGAAAAAGAATTAAATGATTGTGGTCGTAGATACCACTTCATCCATCATTTTGTACGGCTTTTCTCAATTCAATTTAGGGTTATTACTATAGTTCAAGTTTATTACTTGTATTATGAAAACGTGTGTCCCTTATTATTTAAATTTCAAGCGATATTATTAGTACACCAAATTTTTTATTGTTAGCTACGTTTTCTTCTTGTAAAAAACCGTTTTCCCTGGGTGTTTGTGTGTATATGTGTATTAATGAGTACAAATAAATATACTAAAATGGCCCTGATAAAAACTGTACACTTTTATACACAGCAATCTATGTATGTAAACATTTACAAAGAGAGCCAGCCGAGCTATCGATGGAACCAGCGGTTCCAAAAATGTTATTTTGTCGGTTGCAACAAGACGCTATACTGCTGTGAAACAACTTCTCATCCACTGTTGATACACGCGCATTTTCCTTTTTCTATATATAGACCAGGGTGGATCTGTTTTGAGGTGGATGTGAGAGGGGGCAAGCAAATTTTTTCTGGATCTAGATCTGGGCGAGGTTCGGAACATTTTCAAAATGTTTAAAAATTTTTTAAAAATATCTATTTTATCCAAGTATCTTACTTATATCTTGGAACCTATGAATTTTGGAAGAATATTGAAGAATAAAAAAGTTTTAGAATTGAATTTTGCACAATAAACTGTAAGTTAAAAATGTTTAAATTTATTACCGATGCAAAGTAGCAATAATTGATGAAAAATGGCAAAATCAAGTTTTTTGGATAATTTTTTTAAAATATTTTAATTGCTTCGCGGGCATTCTAATTTTGTTAAAAAAATCTTTAGAGTATGATAACACAACACACCAAATTTCATTCAAATCGGTTCGATTGTTTTCGCAAAATAATTTTTTGAAAAAAAGTTTGAACACATTTTTTCGAATTTTCAAAATGTTACACAGCCTCAAATAGATAGATATTTTTTTCACACAGAAAAGACCGCTCAACCTCTCAAATGGTTTTTGAATAATTGAAATCGGTTGATTAGGACGGCCACAGTAAATTTTTAAAGTTAACACTCTTTTTTTAATTTTTAAACAATTAGATTTCATTTATCAATTTGCAATTTAGTTTTTTCAAAAACTATAATTTTAAAGTACTCGGAAAAACGCTTCCGTAAAAAGAGTTAAATTCCGTTTATTGGTTCTCGAGATATAAAACTACTTCACATATGTAACCAATTAGAATATACAAAAATAAAATTAATTCGGGTGTTGTAGTGGTGATTTCAGATTAACCACCGTTAAGATATTGCCGGATTCTAATAAATCTCCTTGTATTCTAGATAACTGTAATAAGTTTAAAAAAGTTGTACCTACGAATTTTTCATTTTGTATCAAGATTTAAGCAATAACGATGTGTGTTATATGTTTAATAAAACGCTTTTAGGAATTCCATATTAGTTTTAATATTTAAAGCCTATTAAAATTTTAATAAAAGCGGTTATTGCTCTCGCGTGCAATAAAAGCTACACTAAAAATGGATATGAAATTGTCACTTTCTGCACGAATGCTGAACAAAGCTTTAACGATTTGCTACGTCCTGAGAACTTTATCAAACCGAAACTTCGGGAGTACTTAATATTTAAACTTCATTGTAATATTTTCATCACAACTTATAATGTTCTGATAGACAGTAAGTACAAACGATAAAAGTTTTGAGCTTGCTTTAAAGAAGTAATTTTTTTTATTTACTTTAAATGAATTTTTATTCACAAACGTCACAAAGATGTTTTTAAAAAACAGGTTTTGTAAGATTTATGATACCATGGAATGCCAATTTCTTCTTCTTTTCTTAATGTAATTTTAACAATTTAAAAACAAATCCATTTTAATTTATTGATTCTCTCGCAGTAAATTGAAGCATGAAAAATATGTTGCTTTTATTTAAATCTAGGAAAATAAATATTATTCAGTGCTCCTCCAATCACATATAATTAATTGATTACAATCTAAAAATTAAGTTAAAACTAGTGAAAAAACTGCATTAAAATGTTATGAAAAAAAAAAAAAACGTCTACATCATGTAATATCTCATCTCATGCTACTAGTGATAACTTTAATTGTAAAATAGATTTTATGAAAGAAATTTGAGGTGAATTGAATTAATAAAGTCCGAGGGTGATTCTTATATTTTTCACTAATTTTTCTGAATTCGGTTGAAAGATTTATAATGCTTCAAATTTGTTTCCCATCTCCATATTATAAATGCCTACAAAAAAAGTTTTTTTTTTTTGGTTTCTTATAAACGTGCTGAAACCAAAGAAAAGTACAAAGATGTAACAGTAGTTTATTTTTGATGTGTTGTAATAATACGAATCAATATACAGGGTGATTCACAACTTATCCAAAAAAATTTGGGAATAGATGCGGCATGAGAAATGGAGTCAATATTGTAAAAAAAAATTGTAAAATCCTTATAGTTTTTGAGAAAAAAATTATTGAAGTTATAGCACATTAAACCACTACATAGCTGGACAACTGTAGTCTCTAGCGTCATTCGCAATACGCGTGGAGAGCCATGTGACTCCTGATACTGAAATCCGTCGTTGCGGTAGTTTTTACCTGTTATCTGTGGTATTTACATCAGTTTTTTAGTAGTTAGTGTCAAAAATGGCTTGCGTGTATAGCAACTCAGAGTTGATGGATATCGCTTTAATTTATGGTGAAGCAAGACAACATTTGTATTATGGTGAAGTATTTGTGTTATGGTGAAGCAAGACATCATTTGTGTTAGTTCGTAGAAAGTGAGTAAGACGGGCCCAAATGTGTTTACACGTGAGTGGATTCAATTTTGAATAATTGCTGTTGCAGCATCGGGTATGTCAAATGATTTTATTATTTAAAAACACAAATTAATTTTATTAATAATAATTAATTAATGCAAAAGCATTTGAATTTGCCGCTATAAAATAGGTGCGATAAAATTCCATTTACATATTTCTTTCCTTGCGAAAGTTTTTGATCGTGTTTATGACGCCGCCATACCGGTCGCATTGTGCGAGGTCAGGTTTTACAGTGGACCAATTTCCAGTGCCGTGCAGAAGTGTATTTTTAAATCAATTTCGAACTGACCTTTTTGATTTTTTCTTTACAAAATTATATTTGTAAGGGTCCCCTGTACATCCAGAATTTTTTTTTTTGATAAGTTCTGAATCACCCTGTATATTTTATTAAGAAATGAAACAATCGTGGTTGCTTTGAATCAGGCCTCAGCTGTTCACACGGAATGCGCCAGACAAGTATTTATGTGCCCTTGAGATAATGTAATTTATGGGTATATACAAAGATGTAGTCCGGGACGCCGAAAACTGAAAGAGGGTGTTCTTTGAGACAGTGGTGCCTGGCTATCGCCCGAATAAGGTCGATTATTATATCTGTGTGCTAGCTTGAATACATTTGTTTAATGAATTGTGAATTTGTGAGTAATATGCCATACTTGTTTATGTTTTTGAAAACCCCATGCGCGCGGTGTTCCCGGCCTAATTAGAGGCTGTGGTTCCTTCGAAGTGTGCCTTGTAAGTTTATATGGGGTCTTACATGCGCTTCGATTGACATATACTGGGTGGTGTTGAGGTAGGTGGCATAATGTGGTTTGACCCTAGATTGGTTTTATCTAGGGGTTTGACTCACACACCCGGTAATTGGGATGCTAACTAGTTGGTGTCCGGGGGAGCCACGACTTATATGATAGATATTTACTAATTGATATAATGGAAACGTATGGAAGGATATACCTTAAATCCTAAGGTTAGGGGGAGTGAAACCCCCCGGTGAGTTACCTATTTATTTGATTTTATTGACAGAACAGTAACTTTGTTATTTGTTTCATATACCCTCTTAATTTCCGGTGAACGACCCGGCTGTTGTCGAGATAACTGCTTTGTGATGACCCATGTATAAAAGGTAACAATACCAACAATAACATCTATTTTACAAAGTGTAAATTTTCATTGTTTAGATTTTATGTAATCGCAGGGACAAGTCTCCTCTTGGTAAATATGAAGACTATCTATTCTATCCCGATTTTAATTAGATGACTGATTTTCTATGTATTTTTTTGGGTGCTGAACACGAATCTGATGTTAAACTTGGCAGACGGCACTTTTTAGAACAAAAAGAGCGAAAAAGGACAAAAACACAATTATGATGAAAGAAGAAGTGTAAGGTGTATTTCCCTATGTATGTATGTATTTTTGGGCGAACAAGGGTAAAAAAGACAAGAACTCAATTCTATTGAAAAATCTCAAGTGTGTAGTGTTTTTAAGAATAGCTTAACACGACCTAATTAGTTCCAACTTACGCTGGCGGCAAACCTTTAGAAAGGTTTTAACCCTTCGTAAGGGTCCTACCAAGTTTTAACCACTTCTATGATCAGCCATAATCCTTAGTTGATTTGAAACCTAAAAACATTCTTTTTTGTCGGCCTGTGTTATTTATACAATTTTCTAACGTTTCTTTAATTATTATGGAATTTAGTAATATAATTTTTGACGTGTTTACGTGATTTGTTTAAAACTACAAATTTCCGACAAAATACAACCTTTTAGAATTTATAGGTTAAAATAGAAATGTTTGGTAAACAATAAATTACCAGCTTTTAGCCTGGCTAGACTTTGCGTCTTTTATAGCGACCCACTCTCTTTAATATAAACAGAATTATATGTCTAACAGGAAGCAATAGCTTTCGCTGGCGCAATATAAACAAATCTAACGGGGCGCACCTAAATAAAATACTCATCTCCTTGATTTACGGTTACAAAATCAGGTATAATTTATGGATACAGGGTGGCGATGGATCAAATTCGAGCAACAAGATTATCTAAAATGCGCAAGTTGTAAACAGTAATATGGGTTACATTCAATAATTTTTTTAACTGTTACACGGGGTTATATATTTGATCATAGCAAACTGATAGAAACGTTTGTGTTTGGCGTCCACTTGTTTAGGATCATATGAAGTAGGCACTCTTTAAGACATATATAAGATGCTCGTATTTGCTACTAACTTGTATTGTTGCTCACAAATTATACTTATGGCATTGCTTATGGTTTGCAATCTTCTGTTTATTAGTAATTGGTTGAGCGTATAGGAAGCCCATCATCTTAAGGAAACGGTATCTCCACGAAAGACGCTCATTGGTCTGAGATCCCAACTCCTCGTAGGCCAGGGGATAAGCGAAATCTCTGGAATCTGGAATTGTGGGAAGGGTAGCTTAGCAGCGACAGCACTTTGGCTCCACTGGGCCCCTTGTACTTCCTACCATTAGGAGATCAATTCATCTGAGCCATTAACCAACCTATTAAAGAGAAAAAGTGGTGACGTTACTCAGGGAAATCTCTTTAATATAGGCAGTGCATTCGCATAGCACATGTAGTACTATCTCGTCTTCCTGTTCACAACCCCTACAAAGGGATGTTTCACACTTCCTCGTGTAGTGAAGGTATTTTCTTAGCCAAGAGTGTCCAGTTTGAATACCTGTCATCAGGCGAAGATTTGACCTAGACAAGGCCAAGTATTTTTGATTGCATCCTTGGTGGGGTATTCTAGGAACTCCTTAGCAAATTGAGAGCTTTTTGTTTCATCCCACCTTCTCATGAACTCTTTGTGGTTATTTTCCTTAATAATTTCAGCAAGTGCTGACAGCAGAAGCACACTGGCGGGACCGGGTCCAAAAATATTGATACACACCTGGCTAGCTTGTCTTTATTGCCAATGCACCACTCGTGTCCCTTGACCCAGCATACAGATATGAAACTGAGGCCACGACAGTACCTGGTGGCATTCCCATACTGATCTAGTAATTATCTTATGATTACTTAAGATCAGTAATGCTTGTCTACTATCTGTGTAGATTCTGAACGTTTTACCCATAGTGCACCTATGGGTATAGTTCCAGAATGGCAGGATATCTGGGAATATTCAAGGGGTTGGGTAAAGGTAAAGCACAAGTGGTTTGGGATTTCTCCCGGGTTATCCGATGGTGACCTTGAATTTGACCTGGACCATAACTTTCAAGGTCATATCGAGGCCACGAGAATTTTTTTAAATGGGACCCCATAATTTTGATCCTGGAAATGGAGAGAGCAGAAAATTTTACGTTCGGATATGACCTTGAAATGACCATGAAGGTCAAGATCAACGTCAAATATCAAAGAGTCCCAAAGTGGCCCAACAGTAACGGAATGTAAGAATAACCGCCAGGAAAAATGTTCTCCACAATGGTTCTAGAATTCTTGATGAACTGGTGACCTTGGATTTGACCCCGCTCTGACCTCAAATTCCTTTTTCTCCGATCATTTCAAGGTCAAGTTGGTTATTCCGTTACCATCGAGGACTAATATTGACCACCCAAGACCGTCTATTACCTTCGGTGACCACTGTTGATCTTCAATCACCGCCTTTTACCTTTGGTGACCACTAATGACCAACTGTGACCAACTGTTGCCTTTAGTCGTTGCCTCTAACTGATCGTGGCCGTATGCTGCCATCGGTGATCACTATTGACTTAACCGAGAACATATCGTCCCTATTATCACGTAGAGGCGTATGTGTATATCCATTTCTTGGATTATACGCCCCTACGTGATAAGAGGGACGATATGTTACCTTCGGCGATCACTATTGATCAACAATGACATTCCATTATCTTTGATATTTGACCTTGATCTTGACCTTCATGGTCATTTGAAGGTCATATCCGAACGTACAACTTTCCGCTCTTTCCATTTCCGGGATCAAAATTTTGGAGTCCCATTAAGAAAAATCGTGACTTTGATATGACCTGGAAGGTTATGGTCCAGGTTAAATTCAAGATCATCTTCGGATACCCAGTGAAAAATTCTACACCCCTAATGCTTTACTTTTACCCTACCCCTTGAATATTCCCAGATATCCTGCCATTCTTTTGGAACACCCTATAGGCACAGTGTTGGAGTTTTACAAATGCTTTAATACTAAGTTTAATATCTTTTTCCATTTTAAAGATATAATTTCTATAATCCTGTTTATGGAATCTGCTCGGATACATTAAAAAATCATGCTGAACTAAATAATAGATCAACATTTTTTCCACCAGGCATGTAATTTTTTTTAACATTGTGAATATAACTAAACCAAAGCGGATGTTTGTGTCATACTTCTATACAATTCAATACATGATTAGATATCGTTTTGGTCAATGTGTTATTCCAATAAATGTTACCAATTTCCCTATTCATTGTTGCATAATTAAAATCTACACATATTTTTATTGCCTACATTTAAAATTTGTTTAATTTCAGTTATGTATCTATTGGTGTTAAACAAATCCGTATTTATGACATTGTGTATTTATTCTTGTACTAAAATCTATCAAAACGGAATATGTATTTTAGGAGCCTGATTATTATAAAATTAATAAGCTGTTGAAATGTTGCACCTGTGCAGATCTAACCCAGATTCCAGCAAAGGATTACATAATTTGTGTTGTAAATTAAAAACAGTTGTGCAGGTTCAATCAAAGGCATTTTAAATGTTTAATTTTCAGGTTCCTATGAAACAAGTAATATCCATAATTGTCACTGATAGGTAGTTCTGTCCCGAACAAAGTCAATCAAAGATATACGAGGCCTGTTCAGACAATAACCAAACTTTTTGGATTACGCGCTAATGGAGATATTTAGTGGTATGCGGTTGACAGCATTGCGTTGTTCATAACCTCCTCTGTAACCAATTGTTCTTGGATTGTTGATGTATCACTTTGTTTTCGTGATATTGTTATTTGAATGCGACGAGTTTAAGTGTTAGTGATGATTTTTGAAATGTCGGATTTTCTGTACCAATAATCGAAAATTAATAATAAAGTTTAAAGATATGAAATTCGGTTATTTTCTGAACAAACCTCGTATTCATTATTAAAATTAGAAATATTTACATATTTAGATCTTTAATGTCAATTAACATCTGAACAAGACAAAGATGTAGATAATAGCAAAAGCAATGAATTGAAAGTTTCTTGGGATGAAAATAAGTTATAGCTGTCTAAATTAGTTCATAATGAATTGATCGCTTGTCACTATACTGGTGTTGAAAACACCGATTAAGCGACCATCCATGTTTTCTTACATGAAAACTTTCGTAACTGTGGAAAGAAATACCCAAAAATATCTGGCTATTCTCAGAAAACATTTGGAAATGAGTTTTCAAAGCCGCTAAATGTTACTTGTTCGGGGGATAACAGAAACCATTTCGGTAATTGTAGCAGTAATTTCAAATAAATCAGTCCTTGCTCTTGAAATCAGAACCTACCTTTAGCAAATGATTTAAAGTACAATGCGTTCATAGTTGTTAAGAACAACGTGGCAACGTCTAGACGCCTCTATTGTACAATACTATTCAATGTGAGAGTAAATGTTTAAAAAAAATTAAATTTGAAGGAGTGATAACAACGTACCTATTACTTAAAAAAATATTTCAGTTTCAATTTTCTTAAATACTGTAATTGTTATATTTAAGTAGCGATTCGAAATAATTGTATTAGAGAACGGAAAATAGTGCTATGAAATATGTAATATTAAATAACGTTACATTTATCCAGACGAAAAATGTTAAATAGTAAATACCTAATATTAGGAAAAAACTAAGTAGAAAGAATGATATGATCTGAAATAACTTAATTGCAAACACCTGTCAAACCCCACAAACATATTGTTTTAATTATTTTATCGATTAATAAAAAACAATACTACCTCTAATATACGAGGTCTGTTCAGAAAACAATTGCACTTAATTTTTTTTAACTATTATTAATTTTATACATTACTCATTCTTGTGTCCTTCAAAGTACTCATTTCCCCTATTCACACACTTTTCCCATCTATGTTTCCATTTCGTAAAGCAGTTCTGGATAGCTTCATTTGAAATGTAATTTAAAGTCTGGAACGATCAATAGTTGAAAGTTATTAATTTTCTATATAAAATATAAATGAAAAAATGACCTATTTCATTTAAAAATCTAAATCTAAAATTTCCATTAAGGAGTTTGCACAATTATATCTACTAAATATTTGTTTTTTCTTCAATTTCAAAGTAAATAATATGGATATAATAGCAATAATATGATGTGAACCGTTTATCCTAGAACTATACAATCCTGATCCTGGTTTGTCGGCGAGTAACTAGGTGACGGAGGCGAATGTCTAGGTGGCTGAGGCGAATATGCGAGAGATGCCGGTGATTACTCACCGGACTCGTGGGTGTATGAGTAGGAGAAGTGGGAGAATACTTTGTATTGTGAGGAGAATATTGAGGGGAAGTGGTTGAGTAACTGGGAAAGCTGGGCGAATAGTTAGGAGAAGATGGCGAATATCTAGGACTTGCCGCCGACGTATTCTGATGACTCGATGGAGAATAACCTGGGAGAACTAGGCGAATAGCTCGGAGACCTAGGAGAATATTGTGGACTTCCACCGGCAAACGAGGGAGAAGTAGTAGAAATAATGAAAACGGCCTCCTTTTGCCATTGATAATTCGGAAATTAAAAAAAATCGCAATGAGCCAGGTCTGGCGAGTAAGGAGGACAAAGGAGGACAGTAGTCTCATTTTTGGCACAAAACTGACGAATTGACAAAGCTGAGTGTGCGGGCACATAATCATGGTGCAAGAACCATGAGTTGTCTCGCCACAACTTTGGTCTCTTTTTGCGGATTTTTTCACGTGACAGTTGTAAAACGCCCTGATAGTACACACGGTTCACTGTTTCACCTTGAAGATGCAAGAACGCAAAATGCACAATTCCATTAAATTAAAAAAAACAGTGAGCATCCATTGTGATGATTGCACTTTTGTCTCAATGTCGTAGCTAGTAAACCCAACTTTTGTCTCCTGTTATGATTCTTTGAATGTATGTTTCATCATCGTTGGATTATTTAAGGAGTTGCCTACAAACGTTTACATGATTTTCTCTCTATTGTTTGGTCATCAAACGAGGAACAAATTTTACTGCAACTGGATGCATTATCAATTTTTCAGTCAAAATTTCATGGCATGACCCAATTGAAATGGTAATCTCTTAATCTGTGACAGTCAATAGGCGATTTGCACGCACCAGGTACTTCTTGCCGAGGATTATGTTCAATTGTCTGACGACCACTTTTAAAACCTGAAAACGATTAAACCTGTTGCACTCAAATAACAATACAACGAAAACTAAATGAGATATCAACAATCCAAGATCATGTGGTTACAGAGGAGGTTATGTGTAACACAGTGCTGCCAACCGCATATCACTAAATATCTCCATTAGGGCGCCATTCAAAAAGTTCGGTTATTTTCTGAACAGACAGCGTATTTCACACTTTTATTTTACATAACAATATGCGACAGTAATTACAGAAAATATACGCACCCATTTTACTTTTTCATGGTTCATGGTTTGACTAAAAAAAGACTAAAGTTTAATATCCTTACGCAGTGTGCGAAACAAGTGTCTGAGTTAAAGACTGAGCAAAGAGTATTACAATAATCGGATTTACTACATGTTTCAGAACAGTGGGCACTGTGTCATTGAAAATTAAAAATAAACGTATTTAAATAACCTGCATGGTGTATTTATAGAAAATTATTTGCCTAACACACTAATTTACCGCCTAGAATATTTATTTTTAGTATAATGAGTTAAAATACTTTTTTTAATCTTAACGAAAACCGCATCTACGCTCTACTCTCGCTTAAATTTTTGTGGAGTAAGATAACAATAGAAACCAGTAGAAAATAATTTCATAAAGGTCACTATTGGAACCACCAAGTATGTAGTTTGAAGACATCGTATAATTTTATTTTATTTAATCAACGTACACATTCAATTAAATTCGACAGGGTTCGAGGGTATCTCGGAAACTACTAAAATTAGAAAAAAATAGTAGATACGTTTTTAGTTGAATTTAAAAAAAAATCAACTATCAGATATATTAGTTATAGGAAAATATAAAGAGTGTTTACTAAACATATAGCATAAATTCAGGGGGTGATTCCTTGGGTTATTTGAGAATATTTTTCATTTGATGATATTCGGTCGATTTGTTTCGAAGGTACAGAGCGATAAAAGTTTTTAGCCAAAAATTGCAATGACATTTTGAAAAATTCATAATGTAGCCGTACTGCTCTGGGTCCACCGTGTATAAAAGATGTCCAAAAGACGTTTACTTTATCTTTTAACATTGCTAATAGCTGTTTTACATGGACAAGTTTTTGACGAATTAGAACATGTTCTAATTTTCGTCAATTTCCTCGTGAAGTTCGGAAGTACCAACCCAACAGATTTAAACCCTCAGATCAGTAATGAGGTTATGTTATTGGAATGTGTAAATAATTGTGTGGCGTCGTACTAGTTTTGCATTGTTTTTACTGATTTGTTACTTATAAACACTAATATTTATATGTGTCAAAACGGTACCGCTGTTGTATCGCTACAATTATGAGGGGAAAGGTGACATTTTTGAAATTTATTTGCTTCTTTGATTTGTTGGTAGAACTGATTCATGCGTCAGAAAACTTGATAAAGTCTGTAGCAGTGTAAAATCACACTGTTTACCAATAAATTCGTGAATTAATTCATGAAGAACTTCGTCAATTTATTCATCAATAAATTGTCAATGTAAAACAGCTATTAAATGATATTTTTTGCACTCACATAAGGCTAGTGCAGGTATGCATCTAAATCACCATACCAGATATCATATTGTTGATTACGTATTGTCTCTTGTAATTTTTCCTCTTTGAAAGTAGTCAAATGCCGAGTTAACAGATATACATTTCATGGATGTTCCAAAATCCTCATTTAAATAAAATAAAGGACAAGGGCCCCCAGTGAGTGTAAATGTACTGACCATGGAAGACCACACCACATTGAAAAAGTTTAGGTTTTTTTGTCAATGGCTTTTGCGAATCCACTAATTACTGTTGTCGATTGTTTTTACCGACGAAGCAAGTTCCTCAAGAAATGCAATAAGGAATTTTCACAATAGCCATGTATTGGTTGAATAAAGCTAACATAAAGTACTTAAAGATCGTTTTCAATGATCGTTTGGACTTCTATCAGGAAGACAACTACTAGTGAGGTGCATCGAAATTATTACAAACAATCGCTGATTTTCAAGAGAATATACCATTATTAATTAACAATTTGTGGTTTGTGTACACCGACGTATTTTGGTGTGATTCCACCTGGGTTATTAACACCAATGTATCAAGATCGCTGGATTGGTCCATATGAATCTCACTTATGACCTGCTCGACTCACGTACTNTTTTTTGCACTCACGTAAGGCTAGTGCAGATATGTATCTAAATCACCATACCAGATATTATATATTGTTGATTACGTATTGTCTCTTGTAATTTTCCCTCTTTGAAAGTAGTCAAATGCCGAGTTGTATATGTATATCTGACATTTCATGGATGCTCCAAATTCGTTATTATAATAAAATAAAGGACCAGGACCCCTAGTGAGTGTAAATGTACTGACCATGGAAGACCACACCACATTGAAAAAGTTTAGGTTTTTTTGTCAATGGCTTTTGCGAATCCACTAATTACTGTTGTCGATTGTTTTTACCGACGAAGCAAGTTCCTCAAGAAATGCAATAAGGAATTTTCACAATAGCCATGTATTGGTTGAATAAAGCTAACATAAAGTACTTAAAGATCGTTTTCAATGATCGTTTGGACTTCTATCAGGAAGACAACTACTAGTGAGGTGCATCGAAATTATTACAAACAATCGCTGATTTTCAAGAGAATATACCATTATTAATTAACAATTTGTGGTTTGTGTACACCGACGTATTTTGGTGTGATTCCACCTGGGTTATTAACACCAATGTATCAAGATCGCTGGATTGGTCCATATGAATCTCACTTATGACCTGCTCGACTCACGTACTTAAATCTCTTGAATTTTTCCCTATGGGGTCATCTAAAGTGGAAAATTTAAAAAAAAATGAAAAATCGGATAGTTGATGGGTGTAATACAATAAGGAATAACTCTGGTGTTCAATAACTGTGGTGTTCTTAAAAAAGTTTGGCAGTCAATGAAAAGGAGATTGGATTTATGCATCCTAGCTGATGATAGTTATTTTCAACAGCTCTTGTAGATCAGGAAGCTTTACGTTTAAATATTTACGTAATTGTGTTTTTGTTTAAAAACATTTATCTCCATCTCCAAGCGTTTTCCGAATCATAAAAGTGCAAAATATTCCTTAAAATAATCCAAGAAATCGCTCCTTGAAATTATGCTGTATGTTAGTACAGGGTGTACATCGCCTTATAACTCGAGATCAAAACTAAGGCAGAAAACACGCTACATAATTCTTTAACATTTTCGTCTATATCTCCACCCCCATCAGTTGGAATTAAAGTAAAAACTTCTTTGTATGAACCTTTAGCTCAGAGCTTTAGTAAATTTCGTATATTTCGTATTAATGGACTACAATAAACTTACATTTTTAAAAGTAGGTGTTGTAGTCAGAAATGTAGCGATTATCGATTAATCCTGACTAAACAAAAGCCGGCAACAAACGGACATACATGACTTAATACATGCATGTACGCCCGTCAACGCGCAAGCACTAACGTGCGCTAGATTTGTTTACATACGCAAGCGATTATTTTCGGTTTTGTCCACAGTGTTCGTGAGTGACGATAAACGGGAAACCACAGCAGTGGCGTGCGCGTTTGTAATTAAAAATACGGAATCAGAGAAAATGAAATCTCGGAGGCGCTGTGATGCAAAGAACGGCTTCCTAGCCTATGTACTGTATGAATTTGCTACTTGGACGTATTCAAATGTCTCCAGATGGTGTGACATATATACGTCAACGCGAAGTACTTATTTTTGTACGTTCCTCTATACTCGTACAACGATATTGTGATGAGGTCATTGCTTGCGCGTTGATGATTGTACGATGTGTGCAACCTGATTTTTTACATATTTGCAATAGTTTTTATACACAGAAAGCATGCGGCAATGTTTTTTAACTCTGTTAATTTATACCTGTTGTTATTTTAAGAAAGCGATTTTTATTGATTGTTTCACTATACAGGGTGTTTAAGGATTATATGCAAAAAATTTAAACACGAATTGTGTATCGGAAAATAAGAAAAAAAGTTCCTATGGTCGTATGTCCGGAAACGATTCATTAAGGAGTTACGGCCGTTTAAAAATGGAGGTCAAAATCGAGTTTTAAATTTTTTTCTCAAATTTGAAAACAGATAAAATCCTGAATTTTGGTACAAATGTTATACTGATCCAGGCCCATCTAACCAGTATTTTTTCGTTAAAATAATCTTATTTGGAACGGGTGAAATCAACAACACCCTGTATATTTTTCATGAAAACATTTGACTCGTTAGGATTTCAATTGTTGCAATACGTCTTTTGGAGAGACAGATTAATTTAGAAACTTTTTCATCTCTTTCATCTTTATCATGAAATAAGTAGTTTTTGAGTAAAAAAATAAAATAAAATTTTTGATTGTATTTCAACGACTAATCTAACTGGGTGCCTATATCTAAATAATAAGAATGTAAGTCGTAACATGAAATAAGTTCAGTTTATTATAATTCTTTGTTACAATCAGGTAGTAGGTCTGAATAGATATAAATACAGGATTTTATCTGTTTTCAAATTTGAGAAAAAAATTTAATACTCGACCGCCATTTTTAACGGCCGTAATTCCTTAACGAATCGTTTCCGGACCATAGGAACTTTTTTTCTTATTTTCCGATTCCCAATTTGTATTTAAAATTTTTGCATATAGTCCTGAAACACCCTGTATATATAATTAAAAAATATATACGTTTTACCATATGAAATTTATTCAATGCTATTTTCCTTTCAATTAGGTCCTGTCTACTCACTTTGGAAAAATACAAATACGTAAAAAAGCATATCCTTTGTAGAAATGCTACAACGTAATGAATCTTTGATTTTTCTTTTTTCTTAGAAATATTATGTAGTTTCCCTGTTGCTCAATAAAATTACTTTGTCTCGTAAATATACATATATCAACTTGTAAATTGGAAAAATTTAAAACTACAGGCGCAATATAACTCTATTTGGATAAGGTAACCTAGAGTGGCATCAAAATAACGACCTAGTGTGTAATTTTGCATACAATTTTTATTAGTGTAGCTTTACTTAATTCTACACGTGCGTAGGGCAGCTGTATGATAATCAACTCACTTTAGTATACAAAAAATTTAATGGGAGGAAGATTTTGGACAAGGTTTTACACACAGAGGAACAGTAAAGATTCGGAAGACAACCATACGTTGGTATTTTTTATATTTACAATTTTATTTGAAGAAAGCAATTTCGAAAATTTTGAATCATCAAATCAAAAAACTATTTTCCCTAACTTCTAGTTAAATTCTATATTAATTTACAATTATTATTTAACTCACTGTTACTGGTTTCTAGTTTAAGTATCTTGAATTCATTGCTATTTTGCAATCTTGGTAAGACGACGACCAAATCTTTGTAACGATGTAATGTGGATTGCCTAATTTTTTTGTTTGAAACCTCAGTTTCTGATTTCATTTTTGACAGATATCTTGGAGGCAATCTTCTTCCAGACCTCTTCTAAATTATAATTTAAATTTTTATTTAGAGTGTACTTTCTTTTTATTTTATTTAGCATTTGTCTGTATTATTTATTCTATTATTCTAGTTTATTTAATTCATGTGCTTACGTATTTTGTACAGATATAACGTTTTATCTATTAAATAAATTGTCATTTTGGTTTCAGTATAATGTTAATAGTTCTTATCAATTTTTCTTATTTTTTTTCTGGTCTATAAATGTTATTTATATTATTTTTTATTTTTGCATTTTATTTTGCAGCGTTAATATGTTAAAAACTGTTTTGTCAGCCATTTTACCACTACCATAAAAGAATACAGTGTACAACAAAACTCGTGAACTAATAACTAAGGCTGTCAGAATTGAGCCGCGGGACATAGGCGTACACATTATTTACTAAAAAGCAAAAATTAAATTGTCTACAGTACACCACCATAAACACCAACGGATAGGAATTAATTACGCAACGTCCGCACGATAACAAATCAACAGTATACCAACGTGACGTGCACGTGAAAATATTCTGAGGCAGCGGCTCACGCATGTCTCGATTGACCCGTTTGGCACGCCATTGAATTGTGGCTATCTCTGACTGTCCAACTAATAACTCTACAGCTTCGATACTCTGGACCTTTTTTTATAGCGAACCATAATTTCCTATAAAAATGTAATTTATGTTTTTGCTGTAGTCATTTACGAGAAAAATGCAAAAAAACTATAAAAATTAACTATAAATTTTTTTACCAGTGAAACCCTTCAAGTTACATAGACCCTATTTTGGGCACTTTCAAAGAACAAAGATGCACCTATAATTATTGCCTATGAACAATAAAATAACGTGAAATGTAGCTGAGATATAGACGACTTAAAAAAAAACGTAGGTTTACGTGTTAAATAGATAGGAAAATTTTAAAATCAAATAGCGGCTACTTAAAAAAATTTTTCCAATGTTTAGAACAATGTTTCATCATGGAAAAAAAATTGTACGTTTCAAACGAAGCACCCTAATATTTATACAGGGGGTTTGGTAAGTATATGACATACTCTCGGTAGTGTATAGGGGAGATCAAAATAACCCTAGTTTGTCATAAAAAAAATCATAAAGTCGCCTTAACGGAGATACAGAGCCCCAAAGGGGTACCCAGCGATTTACCTTTTCGGTTCTAACTTTCGAACCGACTCGTATAATTTAATGAAATTCTAATATTTCATGTATGCCACAAAGGCTCATAAAGCCATACTACAGTAGATGTTTTACACTGTCAGAGAAGTCAGGAATGGACTTGCCATCACACTCGTTGGGCCAAAATTTTGACAGGTGTCATTTTATAGAGCTGAAAACTGAATTTTTAAATACTTTGGTCATTCCTCTTTAAAAAAGGTACACTACATTTGTTTCGATAAAATTAGCTGTTTTCGAAAAAATTCAGTTTTTGTATATCACGTCATTGAAATAATAAATCAGAATTCTGCAATATAACACTAGTCGTTTTTATGTCGTCATTGACAACATTTGTAAAAATTGTCTGATTGAGTACACAAGACTAAATAATGGAAAATTATTCCTATAACGAATCTGCTGACATGCATCTAATTTATGGACAAGCACTTGGCAATTGTGTTGAGGCAAGAAGAATTTATTCTGATACATTTCCAAATCAACGTTTATCGCACTGAACAATTTCTGAAAGGGTTGATCGTAGCTTACGAGAAAGAGGTGAAGAGTAAAATGAAATTAAAAAATGCTAAAAGTAGCTAATCTTTTGCTAATACATTTTAAGAAGTTTTTTGCTGCATCGTGGTGGAAAAGGGCCTCTAAGAAGAGCAAGGAACCTTCAGTTAGAGGAGGAAATTCTGGATGAGATTGCTGAAAATCCCTCCAATACAGTAAGTAAGAAAGCTGTCGATCCAAGTTTATACGACAAACTGGACCGTTCACGAGACCCTTCCAGAACAACTGCTACATCCTTATCACATCCAAAAGGTACATGAAATGTCTCCCACTGATTATCCTGTAAGAGTTTTTGCAACGATTTAGGCAAAATGCAAATTTTATTAGTATTGTTTTGTTCACGGACGAAGCCGTTTCAATCGAGACGGAGCAATGAATTGCCATAATTTGCACTTCTGACATGAAAAAAATCTCCATGCAATAGTACAGACAAAGCACCAACAAAGGCTCATGGTTAACATATGGGCGGGGATTATTGGGAATCATCTCATTGGATCGTTCTTTTTTGAAGACATTGAATGGTGCCATGTATTTGCAATTCTTGCAACAAAGCTTAAATGATTTATTAGAAAATGTGCCCTTAGAAATTAGAAATCAAATGTAGTTTATGCATGAAAGGCGTCACCCCATTTTAGCAATTTAGTTCGATCAGCACTTATCAAATACTTTTGGTTGTCAATAGATAGGTAGAGATGGGCCTATTTTATGGTCATCGGTCACCGAAATCACCTGGCATTACTCCATTGGATTTCTTTTTATGGGGAAATTTAAAGAGTCTTGTGTATTCGACGCCAGCTTACCCAGGAAAAACCTGATAGAAAAAATAACACACCAATGCAACGAAATTCGAGACAATTTTGGAATATTGTTTCCAGTACAACGAGGAAACATCTGCTGGATAAGGAAATGTAAAAAAGGCGACCATTTTGAAGTAAGCTTTCGAATTTTTAACAGCCTTGCGTTTAAGTGATTTGGAAATGTATCAGAATAAATTCTTCTTGCCTCCACACAATTGCCGAGTGCTTGACCATAATTTAGAATGATGCATGTAAGCATTAATGAGATGTAATAATAATGCAAAATTTTATTATTTTAATACGAATTATTAGTTAAATAGCTTATGTTAATAAATTTTATAATGAAATAAATTAATGTTTAAACATGTTATAAAAAAACGGATTTTTTTCGAAAACGGCTGATTTCATCAAAACAAATGTAGAGTACCCTTTTTAAAGAGGAATAACCAAAGTAATTAAAAATTCAGTTTTCAGCTCTATAAGATGACACCTGTCAAAATTTTGGCACAACGAGTGTGGTGGCAAGTCCGTTCCTGACTTCCCTGTCATCTATTGTGGTATGGTTTTATGGGCTTTTATGACCTAGATAAAATATTAAAATTTTATTAAATTATAAAAGTCGGTTCGAAAGTTAGAACCGAAAAGGTAAATCGATGGGTACTTCTTTGGGGCTCTGTGTATCCGTTAAGGGGCACTTTAGGAAAAAAAATTATGACAAACTAAGGTTATTTTCATCTCTCCTATACACTCCCGAGAGTATGCCATATACTTACCAGACACCCTGTATAGGCATAAGATCTTTATAAATGACATTAGAAAGTTAACCGGAGTTCAAACGAAAATTATTTATATTCAGTAGCAGTTTAACTTTTTCTTACCTTTTTGCATACTGCCAAAACAGCAATAAAATTTAATTTTCAGATGTCATCATAAAAACTTACGCATGGTGTATAAACATATATAAAATCCATTTGCCGCTCAGAGATATAAAACCAAAAAATCATTTAACAAACAATTTCATGTCCTGGCAATAAAATAACTTATGCAAACGGCGTCACACCAATTCATAATAGAACGTTACGTATTCTAATAAAATATTTTTCGCTAGGTAACCTTTGTAAACTTTTTGGCATATCCTCTAGCATTAATAATAATAAATGAATCATTTTATAAATTTGGCCCGGGCAGAATTTCGGTCTCTATCATCTCTTTCATCAAATTATAAACACTTAACTTATTCCCAATTAAAATTTTATCGCTTGGAAAACAATTATTGGGATGCGGCGTGAAGCCATGGGCGAACAAATTTTGCCTTAAGATAATAAACTTTGATATCTACTTTTTAACAGCTGCAATTTTCACCTCTTTATGTTATAATAACTGCATTTGCAATATTTTTAAAACTGGTCGGTCTTAAAATGTTTAGATGTGTGGTTAAGTAAATGTATTAGTATTACAAAAACAACTTTTTATTTTATGGGGAAGGAATTTAACTTAGATACTATGATTTATTAATTACCTTATGCCAAATTTATTCCTGCTTTTTGACAATTTAAATTGAAATGACTTTAACATTTGATGTATTGTATCATGTCGTTATTTCATTAGTTACAGACCTTCATAAATGATTACAAGCCACGTGACCAGTAATTAGATTTTGGATTTATGTTGGCAATTAAATTTCGGTAAAATTAAAAATTACTAAAACAGTAAAATAAAGACTATGTTAAAACACAACAATTTGTTTCTCCGGCTGTGATTAGTGTAATTTTTCACGATATTCTATTCTACCAATCAGTGATCGCATTATTTCGCGTAACAGTTTGTTCTTGTTCATTGTAAACTAGTCATTAATATTGGTGATGCTAAGATTTAGGGAACTTTCGTTACCAGTACCATGTTGGGTTGCCTAAGCTGGGTGGTCACGTGGCTTGCAAACATTTATGAAGGGTCTGCATTAAGTTATTTTTGTTTAAGAATTATTGGAAATGATCACGTCTCTCAAAAAAAGTCAGTGGCGTACATTTTTTTTGTCAAAAATATTCCTTAAGGTACCGCTCGGGACGCCACTGGACTTAATAAATCTAATGAAATTAGCCTCTTAACACTACAAATAACACTGTCAAATTACAACAAAATGGGTAAAGGGTATTTAAGATATTTACAAAATAGCAATTTTTTTTTACAAAAGTTTAACACCCTGTAGCTTCAAAACGAAGTATCTGCGGACCAATGTTTATATGAATTTTTTGTCTTAAAATCACTCAAATAATCGTCTGTTGAATTTATTATACATACTTAATTAATACCCTGTATAGAATACTTTGAAAGCATAATGTTAATTTTTTCTAATCATTTGAAATACTATATAGTACCTATATACTATGCACACAGGGTGTCCCAGAGATAATTGCCAACATTTTTATCACATTAACTCAAGCAACAGCTTTTTTTCAAAAATTATTTTCTATAACTCACATTTTTCTCTTTTATTTTGTACTCATGTAAATGGTGCTAGCGAGGTATATGAATATTTTGTGAAATGATTCAATAGCTGTATTTGTTTTACCTCTTGGTTAGTTCAGTTTGGTCAAATTGACCAAACTAGAAGTGATCGTGATTTGAACTAACTTTGGGTTAAACAAAACACACCTTTACTCCATTTTAAATTTTGACTTTTGACGTCTGTTCAATTTCTGTGCCCAGCATACTTACAATCAACATATCTTCTTCGGATGAATCCATATCCATTATCAACGGCTTATTTTTATTATTTAGATTTATGATTTTTATTATTTGTAGGTTATGTTTTGTTCGGTTATCTTATTCTGAAAGTGAATTAACCAAAGTGACCAAGTGTGTAAAACAAATATAGCTATTATTAGAACATTTACTAAAAACTAATAATAATTAGTTTCCATTTTTGTACATCTTTTGTTTACTATTGTAAACAATTATTTCAATTAAATATTTCATACCCCAGAGACGGGTAACAAATATATTAAAGTACTTAAACATGTTTAAAAATGCAACGCGGGATATGGTTCCCGGAAGAGGACCACGTCAGATTGGCGCCAAGGACCAGACTGCGAACGACTCCACACCACGACGACTCTCCAGTGAATGCTCTACCCGACAACACTTATTTTTCACAAACTTTGTTTTCAAAAAAATACTTTTATTTTTCCGTTGAGTTTTATTTGCTGCGCACCGAACAATAATTTAATATTTTTCAATATGACAAATAAAAAAGTATCATCCAGGGACACGTAAAATTTTTGTGGTTGAGGTAAACTAGACGAGAAGACGAGAAAAAAATTATAATAGAATGACGATTTTTTTATAAGAAATGTTCAAATTTAAGCAAAAAATATGACATCTTGTAGTAGAACCTCACAGTTGTCATTTTTTCTTATAAAGCATAAAAACTGAAATATATACAGGGTGTCTCATAATTAGTGTCCAATAATTTACCACTTGATTCTATTACCAAAAATAAGAATATTTTTTCATATAAACATTGGTCGAGAAATGCTTCCTAAGGGAGCTACGCCCCCCTAAGTGGGGCCTCAACAAATTCATTTTTTTTTAAGATTTCTGAAATGGATTGAAGGATAATTATGAATTTATTATGAATTTTGGCACCATGAACGCTCATTAAAAGTCGACATAGTTCGTCATAAAGTTTTTCAAAAATTTTGAATAGGGGCGTCTCAATTGGGGGGGGGGGGTCATCAGTTAAAATTTGCCCCAATCTTTTGCTTGTCGAAATTTTCAAATTCAGAAGCCAACGTACTATACACCTTCATTTCCTCTACAAAAAAGGTACTATTTATTTATTTCGATAAAATACTCTATTTTCAAGAAAAACGGATTTAAGTGCTTAGAAAAGCACACTTTGGGAAGTGTTATAACATATTTAAATCGATTTTTCTCGAAAACGGATTACTTTTCGATATAAAACAACATTACCATTTTTAATAGAAAACTCAGATCTATCAAATTTTACTGTTTAAATTTGGAAATAGCAACATTTTACCCTGCTTGGGGCGCCCATAAAGAAATTTTTTGAGAACTTTTCACGTTGTTTATTACAATGTACTTATTTTAGCTATTCAAGAAAATTTTTTCAATTTTATTAATGTATGTAATGCTTAAATCCGACGACCCCCCAATTGAGAAGGCCCTGACTAAAATTTTTGAAAAATTTTACGATGATCTATTTTGACTTTTAATGAGGGTTCACGATGTCAATTTTTATAATTTTCCTTAACCCATTTCGGAAATATTTAAAAAAAAATAATTTTTTGAGACCCCATCTAGGGGGGCACAGATCCCTTAGGAAAAAATATTCTTATTTTTGGCAATAGAATCAAGTGGTAAATTATTGGACACTAATTATGAGACACCCTGTATATTCAAGACGCCATTTTCGGAACTTTCAACCTATAGGCACACCTTGACGCTTTGCTATTTTGAAAAGTTCTAGATGGGCAATGCAATTTGGGTCACCCTTTGTATCCAATATCATAGTGAAGAGAAATCCATAAAAATGACATAAATTGAAAATATTGAGCACAAAGAAGTCGTTAATAACTTCATTGCATGTACATAGTCAGAAATACATTTAATAAAAAATTACAAAATGTTTTCAGTTATAGAACTGCTATACTACTGTAATGAGATTTTAGCAATCAATTCGTTCGTTTTATGTTTCATTTTAGAATATAAATTAAATACTTTCAGCGAGAGGGCTGTGGTGCAACTAGTTTTATATTTTAATGGGTTTAGAGAGCAAGAGAAGCTATTAAGTTTAAGTACCACTATTTCATCATTAAATCAATAATAATTTCATTTCGTATATTAAGAGGCAAGCAGTATAATAATTATAAAGATAGTTTCTATCCTAATAAATGTAGAAAATCCAGAGTGTATTTTTCTCTCTACGTTGATACCGTTCTTCAATGTGTATGTTAAAAGTAACAATTGGTAATCCACGAATGATTTCTTAAGAACCATTTCCAATTAGGAGATTCTTGTAGATAGCTATTGCTGATTTAAGGTTTGAAGTAAATGAGGGAAATTTATTGTTTCCATTTATGAGTCCGTCTAAAAAATAGCTGTTTTTGAACTTTCGCTTTACGCATAGTAAAGTTTTACGTATCAAATTTTACACTGAAGTATTACTCACAGTTGACTTCTGTGTTTATTCGAAATTAAAATACCAATTATTTATATAATTATAAAACACGTTAGTCTTCTTTATTAACGTGATATTTAAAGAGAATCTACATATCTATCTCTTGGGTATTAATTTAATTATTAATTATTATTAATTTAATATTTAGATATAAATAGATTATAAATATTTCTGTTGAAATGGACTTGATGTTTAACAGTACCTCAACTAATATGGAATTTGAAATGCTTAATAAAAACGAATCATCATTGCTGTTCAATATTTATCCGAAATACTGCTATTACGCTTATAAATACAGAAAATTCGAAAGCAGGTAAACACTTCAGTACTATTGAGTGGGTCAGGGTGATGTGTTAGCTGTATGAAAATAGAAAAAAAAACTTGTATTCGCTAAATTATTGATTAGACGTATTTCATTTCACAACATTTATATAAAGCATACGCGTACAAATAGAATTACCTACAGACTCATGTTTCCATTAAGGATTATTTGAAAATCTAAATATGAACATACATTACCATGTTGTTGTTTCTGCGAAATAGTTTCGGTTATGATTTATTTAATTTAAATTATTGATTAAAAATACTTTTCTAAAAAAATTTATTAACCGATGCAATTAGTTACTAATCATTGTGTAAAATTATGAAATTAAAAATGTTCCTTAAAATAATTAGCAAGCAAAGGAACATTATTGGGATTAGTTCTTTTCTTTGATGACCTAAAATTGAACTTGTTCAAATGCAGGAAATTTAACAAAAATACAGATTGAGGCAAATAAGCTATGTACTCGCATCTGCTCCTACTCCAGGACAGAATTTCAAACGATTGAAATAGGCTTATAGCATAAATTTAGAATTGTGTGTTACAGAAACTATTGAGACCAACTCAAACACAATAGATACGAATAATTACAGCTGGCTAATTAATTAAAAAAAAAATTATATACCACCTAGTATTAAGTACTACATTTATAATTTTTCAAACAAAAACGAAATTTTATGTTTTATGCTGTAATAATTTTGCTATACATATTTATAAGAAATACGAATGACGACACGCTCATCCTACGCTAGTTTGTTATCCAAAGCTTTTAACTTTGATATTGGTATCACGTTGGAAATAATAACACTTATATGCCTGAATTCGAATCAGATCTTAAGGGCGCCATATTCAGTATAACTTTGGTTTAAAAAATATACAATTTCGGTTACGAAACGCAAGTAAATCAAGTTTATACTTAGAAATAGAATTTTACCTACTTTGAAAGGTAGCTAAAAGCTAATTGACATCAAATTCAAATTTTTTCCTAAAATTTTTGTAAATCGAAATATACGGGGTGTTTCGGATAAGAACCGATACAGAGCAGGGGCAGTAGGAAACCCAAAATATGCTGATTAAACGCAACTTACCTTTATACCAAGCTACACCCCTGAGAAGTCATAGGCGTTGAAAATGGGGTTTCAAATTTCAAATAAAATCAATATCTCAGATATACATGAACTTAAGAAAAACCAAATTTGGTACACAGTAAGTAGAGTTCAATTGAAGCATTTTAAAGGGATGATAAGGGATGATGCACCATTAAAATGTGACAGATTTTTTTAACCCGTTGGCGGACTTAAAAAATTATTACTTTATTTTTTTGGAGAATTGAGTTCTAAATTTTTTTTACTCTTGTTAGTTTTCAAAAAATCATTTTCGAGAAAAACACGAATAACTAATAACACGTACTATAACTGTTATTTAAAATCATGGATAATTCAAAAGTTGACTAGGAATTTAAACGTCAAACTTGATGTTCAGGAAAAAAGTTGGAAGAACTTAAACAACATAAATAACATACAATTTGTACTGATAAGTTACAGAAATTATTCAAAATGATCACCATTTTCTCTCATGCTTAAATTTATTCTTCGTCGAAAATTGAAGTCTACTCTATTCAATAACTGCTGACTGTTTGTAATGAATGTGCATTTATCCGTAATGCGATTCCACAATTCTGCTCGAGGTGCAACTGGCGAGGAATACACAAATTCTTTTAACGTTTCCCAAAGAAAGAAGTCACATTTGTTGAGGTCTGGTGACCGTGGAAGCCAAACTTGTGGGCAATTATTTTCTCTTCTAATCATTTTAGTCCAGGGAAGTTAGGAAAAATAGCGGAAATTTTTAGGTGAAGCAGATATCGAGATGCGGTTTTCTGCATTGTGTTCAGGAAGGTCCCAGGAAAAAAGTCTGTATCGTCTGGTTAAGCCATTTTTTGAAAAATGCCTTCTGGGCCGGAAAATGCATTTTCCAATTGCACCATTACTTGCACCATTATAGGAACGACTGGAAACTCGGAAAAATCGCTCGGAAATCGTTACTCGGGGGTTTTGGGGGCTGCCGAACTCTATTCTGGCATTAGAATTACCCGGGGGTGCACGGGGAGGCTCTGTCGGGGTGCGCGGGGGATGAATTGGGGGAGAAATGGCAGCGTGCATGAAAATCGCTACAAACTCGTTACTCGGGGGTTTTCGGGGATGTCGATTTCAATTCTGGCATTGGAATTACCCAGGCGCGTTCGGGGGTGACTCTGTGGGAAATGGTAAGAAGTGAAAAATCACAAATTATGAAAATAATGCTTTATTCAAATAACAAATAGGAGTTTTTATTATTGTTGAATTATTCATTATAAACTTAAATTTTTAACTTAAATCCTAAACATCTTGTTCAAACTCTTCTTCTTCTTCCCCTTCTTCATCTCCTTCCCCTTCTTCATCTTCTTCCTCGTCACTATTCTCGGCCCCGTTGGAGTGCCAGACACCACTCAAACACCAAAAAAGGTCCAAAATCCAAGAAACTTGATTACTGCACTGCACTGTATTTACATACAACGAAAAAGCAATGTGGTCCTAAACGACAGATGTAATACTGATGCCACACGTGATGCCACACAGACGCCGACTGCGCGCGGAAACTGGACCCATATTTTTTCTCTTCAGTCGATACAGAATATTTCTGTTCGCGCCGGTCCCCGTGGTAACGATACTCTACTAGCTTTGGCGCCTTTTTCAAATCCAGTTTCGAGGCACAAAAGACTTCCAAAGCAATTGTTTTTATAATATGTGTATTATTTATTATTCAATCAATATTTTTATTATTCATACCCCCGGGTAATTCTAATGCCAGAATTGAATTCGGCATCCCCGAAAACCTCCGAGTAACGAGTAGCGATTTTTCCGAGTTTCCAGTCGTTCCTATAATGGTGCAAGTAATGGTGCAATTGGAAAATGCATTTTCCGGCCTAGAAGGCATTTTTCAAAAAATGGCTTAACCAGACGATATAGACTTTTTCCTGGGACCTTCCTGAAGACAATGCAAAAAACCGCATCTCGATATCTGCTTCACCTAAAAATTTCCGCTATTCCGGTCAATTTTGATCTAAATGCCCTGGACTATTTGCATAATGGTGGTTAAAAAAAATCTCTAGCAATATTACTAAAATGAGAGGGTGCTCCATCATGCGTAAACCAATGTTCCTGTCAGAGTTGTAGTGGCACCTAGTCAAACTGAAATGACTTTTTTCCTGATCGTCAAGTTTGACGTTTAAATATCGTAGCCAATTTTTGAATTTTCGATGATTCTAAATAACAGATATAATACGTATTATTAGTTATTCGTGTTTTTGTTGAAAACAACAAAGTTTTTTGAAAACTAACTAACAAGAATAAGAAAATTTTCAGAATTAAATTCCCCATAAAATAAAGAATCATTCTTTAAGTCAGTCAACGAGTTAAAATGTTCTTACATTTTAATGGTGCATAATCCCTTATCAGCCCTTTAAAATGCTTCAAGTTAACACGGTGTACCAAATTTGGTTTTTCTGAGTTCAAATATTACTGATATTAATTTTTTTCGAAATTTTAAACTCCACTTGCAAGGCTTATAACTTCTCAGGGGTGCAGCTTAGTGTGAAGGTAAGTTGCGTTAAATTACCATATTTTAGGGTCCGCTACATGCTCCTGATCTATGTCGGTTCTTATACAAAACACCCTATACAGGGTGTTTGTAAATAAGAGCGAAATATTTTAGAGGATGGTTTCCAAAGTTATTTTGTGAAAAAAAGTTCATATAAACGTAGGTCGAAATAAGCTTCGTTTCCGAGATACCTACAGTGTTTAAATTAAATTTTTTTATTTTTATTATTTCAGAGTTTCGAGACTCGAACTTTGAAACACGCTTTGGAGGGATAAATGGGCATTTCTTGGGATGATACGAATATTTCTACTTGCTCCAGTGGCGCTCGTGCGAGAATGCCATAACTTTTTTTAATAAAAATAAATGGTACGCCACTGACTTTTTCACGATTTGATATTTTGTTAAGAAATCCGCCATCAATTCTGAATGAAATTAGTCTCTTCAATTTTTTTTTGTAAGATGCACCGTTTTTGAGGAAAAAAATATAACATATTTTATTGTAGGTTTTGTTCATCTTTTATTTAAGGGTCTCTTTTAATAAAGCGTGATCAAAGCAAAATTTCAACATTGAAAATAAAAAGTTGATATGAATGTGGGTAAAAAATTATTCGATTTCGAGATTCAAAACTTTGAAATAATTAATAAAAATAAATAAATAATTAAATTTTAAACACTCAGAATTTTGATTTGTACAAGTAAGGCAGTATCCAAAGAATAACATTATTTATCAACCTAAAATATACCGGATGATACAAAATGTGCAGACACACCTATAGCTAATTTCGCATTAGAGAAATTATGGGATATAGGCAAACCTTAAAACAAAATTATTTATTTATTACTTTTGGTGGTCATAATTTTTTAAATTTAAATGGGGTTCAGGATTGGATATTAAACACTGTTGTGCTGTTATAGTTCAAATGTATTTTATCAGACACTTTCTTTTCGACTGGAAAGTAGTTAAACTTTATTTTAAATTTAAATTTATCAGAAAAACAAAATTTTAAGTAAGCTACGAAAATTTTTATACATTTTTACATTCAGTAGATGTGGTGGCAAAAACCACATGTGTAAATAGGTATTATATAATATATAAATTTACACAAACACATTTAAATAAAATTGGCAGATTAAACAGTATGTTATATTAATTAAAATCAATCATAATTTTTATTTTGGTGAAATAAATTTTAACTAAAAGAGCACACGTATTCTAATTTTGTTTTGAAAATAAATATATTTAAATTAGAAAATTGCAGACATCCTAAATAATAAATAAATGTAGATGGAATGAATCCTATTGTCTATTGCCTATTACCTTTTGCCTATTTTACTCATGTGCAAGGTGATGTTGTTAGCACCAATACTAAACGAGGTGTGGGATTGACCCTTGATTTTAATCACCCTATATGTTTATAAACTTTTGTCACTAAATTTGTATTTTTCGAATTACTTGAAAATATTTAATTTAGGTAAGATTTATTCTATAAAAACAAACTCTCTTAAAAAAATTATAAATTTATCTAACCCAAAAATTTACGTCAAATAGAAAATAATAACAGCTGCGAATTATAAAAATTGTTTGAATTTGAATCACGCCTCCAAACTTTCTGTTTAGTAGCAGAAGTTCAAGATTACAACAGGAATAAACTATCGGCTCTCCAAACTAATTTATAGTAGTTTTGATCTACCAGTCCACAAAATTTGAATTTTAAATGTTACTATTACGTAGGTCACTAACCCCTGAATAATTTTAAGTAATCGTATAGGTATGTTCTGTAAATAGTTTAATTTATCAACTGTCAACGATTTAGATGTTAGATAAGGGCCATTAAAGTATAAGACATTTTAATTTAATTAAGAATATGTTAAAGCATTAAGTTCAAAAAGTTTAATTCACTCTTTAGTTATTTCTGACTTCCCAGAACTTCCCGAAATATTGCATTTCAAAGAAATTTATGAAATGTTCTCTACAACTTTTCCCCCTAAATTCCGCAGGCAATTAGAAATTTAAAACTTGCAGTCTACTCGACTTGGTTCAACATCCGCCAGTGTTAAATTTTGATTAAAAGCCTTGCAATAAATTCATAAGTCTAATAATGAGCAGATATTCTTACACTCGCTTAAACAAATTTAACAGCGTGTTAATAATTCAAAATGATTGATTTTGTTATTGACCGGCCGTTTGATCTCCTCCAATATTTAGTAAACCTCCCAGGTAAATATTTGAGTCAAAGTTTATTTTAAAACACAATTTATTTCATTTCTTTTAGTTAAATCAACGGGTACACCGATACAATTTGATATTAATATATAAACCCCAGTGTTTGCGTAAACTAGAAAGTGAGCGTTATGTAAATTTTTCTGGGAAGTATTGATCAAAGTGCACGTTCCGTAATTTAAAACCGCATTATATAAATATTTAATTATATCCGTAAAATGTAGTATTTAGAATGGACAGGATTTAATGTGCTGTTGAAACTTCTCACAAATTTTTAACGTAAAATATTAATGTAACGTATTGGAAAGCCTTCAAGCAGGTGTATAAATAAAACGTTGAATATATTCAGGATTTGATTGTGTCCCAAATTTTACACGAAACTTTTAAAAAGTTTCAGGTGGTGGTACTTCACGAACACTTAGGTAACATTTTACACAACTGGCTTGAAAGTACGTTAACGGGAACTTAAGGGTGTAGTCGGATTTACCTACCTAAGGCATATCGCAGTCATACTATTACAACACACTGTATTCGAACGAGGCGCGTTGGCGTCGCGACGCCCTGGACACGGTTATTTCCGTCCGTAGCTGCTGCTATACTGACATACGGTAAGGCGCCTCGGCGGCTCGTCGAGTACAACAGTTACCTGTAGTAACCGCAATGCGCGCATGTGCTTCCGATTTTTAGAAAACATGAAAAAAACATGTGCACCTGAATAAATTTCGAAGTAATTGTCTATTAATTGTTTTCGGATCTACTCGGATAACGACTTGATTTGGAGCAAACGAACATCCATACTTAAACTTGAAATTTTAAGATAATTGAGCACATGATAAATTTTAATCATTTTAATCATTCAGAATTACTAGTATAATATATATAGGGTGTCCCGGTACTTGATACAAAAAAGTCTAGTACAAATAGATGAGGTCAAAATAATATCAGTTCTTCATATACAGGGTAGCCCATCGAAAACGTACCGCAAGGCATTACAGGGTAGTAATGAACTTTTCGGCAAAATCCAAAAACAGGTAAAGTTTGCTTCTGAGGGGGACAACTTTTGGCGCAAAAAGCATAGCAAAATCTTCAACCCCCTAAGTGGGGGTGCCATCCCCCAAATTTTTTTAAATGGGAATGGGGGTCAAGTGGGGGGTCATTAGAAAGGGCTTTTAATTCTCTATACATCGATTCTTACTTTTTGAAAATCGATCCATTATTTTAGAAAATATGCAGCTTTGAAAATACGAACAATATTTTTGACGAGAAATGCGAAAATCGATTTAATTTTACTTCAAAACTTACGGTATTAGCTTGGTAAATTCCTTCAAAAGAATTCGCTTTTTTTTTTTCTGATTTGCGAATTCTTTAGCCTGATTTTGGTGAGCAAAAAATTGTCCGCTTTTTGTTTCGTATTTAGATAGGCCACAAGAAGTTGCTAGATAACTGTCTTGTGACTTGTAGTTGAAGAGTACCAATACTGCCGAGTCTTTTAAATTGATTAATTATGGTGTACTCAATTCCAGAAAGAGTAGAAATTATTGAGCTTTTTTTCAAAAACAATGAATGCGGAAATCGGGTCGCCGAACTGTTCAACCAACGGCATCCTGAGAAACATGCGTCTGGAAAAATTGTTCGCGAATTGGTGGCCAAATTTCGCGAAACTGGCTCCGTTCATAACAAAAAGAGGCAGGTTGAAAATCCGGTACTAAATGAACCTACGGAAATAGCGGTATTGGGGCAAGTGGCAATGGATAGTACGCTGAGTACAATGCAATTGGCTACTGCGACAGGAGTGAGTCGTACAAGTGTCCAACGAATATTAAAAAAATACAAATTCCATCCTTATAAGATTCGGCTAGTGCAAGAGCTAAATGAAGACGATTTTGATCGTCGTTTGCAATTTTGCGAAATAATGACTGAACGAGCGATAAACGATAATTTCCTCTTTAATGTGTGTTTTTCGGACGAGTGTACGTTCTTCTTGAATGGTTTAGTGAATCGCCATAATTGTCGTTACTGGGCTGATACCAATCCAAGGATTTTCCATGAGACACACTCCCAACACCCCCAGAAGTTGAATGTATGGGCAGGTATTTTTGGAAATTCCATTGTAGGTCCTTTTTTCCTTCCTGGAAATTTGACAGGCGATATGTACTTGGATTTACTACAAAATGTCATCGACCCAGCTCTAACAAATATCATAGAGGACGACCCTGCTTACAATGAACACGAACTGATTTTCCAGCAAGACGGAGCTCCTCCACATTACTCGCTCAATGTGCGCAATTACCTAAATGAGACGTTTCCAGGACGCTGGATAGGACGAAGAGGTGCAATTGAGTGGCCCCCTCGGTCACCCGACTTAAATCCTTTAGATTTCTTTCTCTGGGGGCACATTAAAAGCAAAGTTTACAGCACTCCACCTGATACCTTGGAAGATCTGCGAGGACGAATCATTAATGTATGTCGCGAAGTAACACCGCAAGTGCTCCAGAATGTTCGACAACGGTTTGAAGACAACCTGTATCATTGTATGCAAGTTGGCGGACAACATTTTCAGCATTTACTTGACTAATACCGTAAGTTTTGAAGTAAAATTAAATCGATTTTCGCATTTCTCGTCAAAAATATTGTTCGTATTTTCAAAGCTGCATATTTTCTAAAATAATGAATCGATTTTCAAAAAGTAAGAATCGATGTATAGAGAATTAAAAGCCCTTTCTAATGACCCCCCACTTGACCCCCATTCCCATTTGAAAATATGTAGGGGATAGCACCCCCACTTAGGGGGTTGAAGATTTTGGTATGCTTTTTGAGCCAAATGTTGTCCCCCTCAGAAACAAATTTGACCTGTTTTTGGATTTTTCCGAAAAGTTCTTTACTACCCTGTAATATCCTTGCGGTACGTTTCCGATGGGCTATCCTTCGTTAACAACTTACGGGCTCTCAAAAGTGAAAATAAAAAGTCCTTAAACTATTGACTTCAGCATGATGCAAATTTGGGGATCGATAACACATCCATTCAGTTTATTTTTTATGTTGTCAGTGAAACTTCATTATGCCCAGAACGCCATGGGCGGACTATGCTCAATAGTTAACAACCCAGAATTTTTGCACGATCGCAATCTGCCTGTATCTTTAATAAGTTCCCTGAAGAATTTGCCAACGATAATCAATAATTGGTTCAACTCGGTAAAATTAACAGTTTAGGAAATATGCGATTTTACGTCACAGTACACATCAAGTGGCGCCTCCACCATTTTTTGTTTTTAATTTTTAATTGGACATACATAATTGCGATGTTAGAACCGTACATATCTTTAAAATAAGAGCCTAGAAAATCTTACTGTCTGCTAATATCATTTTTGACTAACAAAATTTGTCAAACCCATTTTACACATAATACAAAATAGAAAAACAAAACAAAGTTAAAGCTAAAAAATAATTTAAAAGAATAAAAACTATTAAAATACATCAAGACCTTCACACATTTCCTAAGTCTTCGAGTGTTATTTGTTTGTACACGAAAAATCATTTCTAGGGTAATAATTTAATAGGTCCATACGTTTTTGAGGATTGCCTGAATAGGAGTTTTTGCAAAATAATTTTCAGTCAATATTAGACGAAAGATGGTTCATGCACGATGGGGCTCCTCCCTATTTCAATATTGATCTACGAAATTATTTATCCATTGTGTTTAATAAATAAATGTACAGAGAGAGGAGGCTCAATTTCATAGCTACCACGTTCTCCAGACTTTAACGCGATGGACATTTTCCTGTCGAGATACCTGAAAAAGTGGTGGAATGTGTCCTTATTGAAAATGTATTTCGATAGTTTTTTTTCTTTAATTTTTTTTTTACTTACTTTAACTTATTCCTGTTTTGATTTTCCATTTTGTGTTATGTGTAAAGTGTGTTTGTTAAATTTTGTTAGTAAAAATTACATTAGCACACAATAATATTTTCGAGGCTCTTATTTTAAAAATATGTACGGTTAGTAATTATGTCTAATTAAAACTTAAAAACCAAAAATGGTGAAGGAGCCGTTCGATGTGTACTGTGACATAAAATTACAAATATTTCCTAAACTGTTAATTTTATCGACTTGCGCCAAGAGGGTATTATCGTTGGCAAATTCTTCAGGGAACTTATTTTTGCGATCTTCATCTCTGGGTTGTTAACAATTGGGCCTAGTCCGTCGCTGGCGTTCTGGGCATATTAAAGTTTCACTTACATCAAAAACAAGCTGTATGTATGTGTTATCGATCACCAAATTTGCATTGTACTCAAGTGAATAGTTTAAAGACTGTAAAATAAAATTACCTTTTTAATTTTCACCTTTGAGGGTCCGTAACTTGTTAAGGTGGCCATATCCCTGGCCGAGAAATAGTCAAATTTCTGGCATTTTTAGGTACTGAAATCTTGAAAAGTAAAACGTGTAGAACAAAAGTAAGCACAAAAATAAAATCATTGATGTTCTGTTTATTCATTGTTACTATTTAAATTTACTCAAATAAAATAATAACTAAAAAAAAGCGTTTGTAAAACATGCGTTTGCTGTTATCCTAACCCCACATTTTAAGAATTATTTTCACGTACTTATAAATAAAAGTAAACAATTTTATATGTAGGACTAAGCAAGTAAATGTTATAAGAATATTTACATGTGGAGTTGTATATAAAAAAGTTAGTATTTTCGTAGATTTCAGTACCTAAAACCTTGATGGTTTGATCGATTTTTGCACCTGTTTATTCGTTTCACTGCGGCGTCTTTGAAAATACCCAGATGGCGTGACATAACATTCCTATTATTTGATAAGCTTTAGATTATTTAGTTATTAAATGTTTGAAATTATTTGTCTTTATGGAAAACACTATTTAAAGAATATGACGCCCTTAACGAAGGCCTGTATGAAAAAAATTTATATAAAGAACTGATATTATTTTGACCTCGACTTTTGTATATCAAGTACCGGGACACCCTGTATATACAAAAAAAATGAGGTACAACTGAATCAAAGAAATTGTTGAAAAAGTAAGTAGGTACACGTAGTAAACACATTAAAATACACTGTAAATAATGTAGATAAGTACTTTTATCATTTTTATAAAATTCTAAAATTTATTACACGAGATTTGTTTAGAAAATACTCGAACTTTTTGAAATACGCGCTAATGGAGATATTTAGTGATATGCGGTTGGTAGCTCCTCTGTAACCACATGTTCTTAGATTGATATCTCATTTAGTTTTGATGATACTGTTACTTGAGTGCAACGTGTTTTAAGGGTCAAATTCAAAGACATCCCTAAATCTATACTAACCATAGATTTATTAGTAAAGGTCTGATGATGCTCCACTCAACTTAGGGTGCCCTCATCGCATTCTCAATTCTGATATTCAGAAATGTGTATAAATGAGTGACTAACTTAAGTGTGCATCAAACCACAAATTATTAGATAAGGGCTAATCAAATATTACAAAAAATATGTCATAAGTGGAAACCTATTGTCACAGCATTTTTTAATTTTGAATTTCAATAATCTATGTTGAAAATATACCGGGTGATTTAGTTTGATATTTGCGGCCTCGCATCTCTTTTATTTTAACAAATAGCTATAACAAACCCTATGGTAACATATGTCAAAATTGCTATAGTCAACTGTTTTTGTTTAAATGGCTCACTATAAATTTTTTTATCAATTCTGGAAGATTTTTTTCTGCGTTTGCCTATATAAGGAAGTGTATAGTTTCATTAGAAATATTGCTAGGAAAACAGCAAAAAAGATGAACATTATTTTCAGTAGCTTTATTCTGAAAAAGGATAGCCAGCTGCGGAAACAACATAATTTTGACGTTTCGAAATAACGGTTCGTCAAAATAATTGATATTTTGTACCTACCTATTCTATCTATAATTAATTCTAACATAAATACTTACAGCCACCAAGAAAAACTAGATATGATTTTAATTTATTAACATCAAAACTGCCAGGTGTTTGTACCAACATCGTTTTCCGCAGAGGCAACTTCCATCAGATTAAATTTTCGGAAAGTTATCCAGGAATTTGGAGGCAAATGGAAGTTTTCAAAAGAAAAGTAGAGTTTTTAAACCCAGAGGGGCAAGAAATGAAGAACATTCGATAAAGATGTTAAATGGCCTACTAGATCTCCGGATATCGCTCCTGTAGAATTATTTATTTGCTCTTACCTAAAAAAAAAGTTTACAACTGATTGACGATCTTAAAAATAGAATAAGAGTAGAATGTTGGAGATTGAAAGAAGAAACACTAGAAGGAGTTTGTAGAGAGGGAGTGATAAAGAGAGCTATTTTGTGTTCGTAAGCGAATGGAGGTCATTTTGAACATTTGTTATATTATTATTGTGTTAATAATAAAATATGTTACTTTAAAAAATGTAATAACTTGTTTCCGCAGCTGGCTATTATTTTTCAGAATAAAGCTACGAAAAGTAGGGTTCATCTTTTTTTGCTGTTTTTCCTTACATAGCTGAACGCAGAAAAAAATATCTTCCAGACTTTTTAAAAAATTATACCTATAGTGTGCCATTTGAACAAAAATAGTTGACTAAAGCAATTTTGACATAATGTTACCATGGAGACGATCTAATAATGTCATTTGATAGAGTTTGAGCGGCGATTTAAAAATATATAGAGTTTGTTATAGCTATTTGTTAAAATAAAAGAGATACAGGGCCGCGAATACCAAACCGAATCACCCGGTATACACAATAAATTACATTTAAATAATAAATAATCAATATCAAATTAATCTGTAATTAATTGTCCCTTTATTTCTTAACATGAACTTCTAGTGAAATATGGACTTATTTTACGATTTGCGATGCTGAACGAGCTAAATGTAAGTTGTGTAATAATCATTATTTACGGAAAGGAAGAACTACAACGGCAAAAAAAAGAAATGAATACTTTTTTGTTTAATTTACCTAATATTGTTTTCACATTCTGTATTTTTCTTTCACGTTCATATACGCAAAATATTCAAAGATATTTGCGAATGCGAATGCGAATATCATAAATCAAACGAATAGGTATTCGCGAATGCGAATGCGAATGCGAATGCGGATATTCGTTACGTCACTAGTAATTATGTCTAATTAAAACATAAAAACCAAAAATGGTGAAGGAGCCGTTCGATGTGTACTGTGACATAAAATTACAAATATTTCCTAAACTGTTAATTTTATCAACTTGCGCCAAGAGGGTATTATCGTTGGCAAATTCTTCAGGGAACTTATTTTTGCGATCGTCATCTCTGGGTTGTTAACAATTGGGCCTAGTCCGTCGCTGGCGTTCTGGGCATATTAAAGTTTCACTTACATCAAAAACGAGCTGTATGTATGTGTTATCGATCACCAAATTAGCATTGTACTCAAGTGAATAGTTTAAAGACTGTAAAATAAAATTACCTTTTTAATTTTCACCTTTGAGGGTCCGTAACTTGTTAAGGTGGCCATATCCCTAGCCGAGAAATAGTCAACATTCTGGCATTTTTAGGTACTGAAATCTTGAAAAGTAAAACGTGTAGAACAAAAGTAAGCACAAAAATAAAATCATTGATGTTCTGTTTATTCATTATTACTGTTTAAATTTACTCAAATAAAATAATAACTAAAAAAGCGTTTGTAAAACATGCGTTTACTGTTATCCTAACCCCACATTTTAAGAATTATTTTCACGTACTTATAAATAAAAGTAAACAATTTTATATGTAGGACTAAGCAAGTAAGTGTTATAAGAATATTTACATGTGGTTACATGTGGAGTTGTATATAAAAAAGTTCCACTGTAAATAATGTAGATAAGTACTTTTATCATTTTTATAAAATTCTAAAATTTATTACACGAGATTTGTTTAGAAAATACTCGATCTTTTTGAAATACGCGCTAATGGAGATAGTGATATGCGGTTGGTAGCTCCTCTGTAACCACATGTTCTTAGATTGATGATATCTCATTTAGTTTTCGTGATACTGTTACTTGAATGCAACGTGTTTTAAGGATCAAATTCAAAGACTTCTCTAAATCTATACTAACCATAAATTTATTAGTAAAGGTCTATGATACTAAGATTTCACTCATATCAAACTTATGCTCCACTCAACTTAGAGTGCCCTCATCGCATTCTCAATTCTGATATTCAGAAATGTGTATAAATGAGGGCTAATCAATTATTACAAAAAATATGTCATAAGTGGAAACCTATTGTCACAGCATTTTTTAATTTTGAATTTCAATAATCCATGTTGAAAATATACCGGGTGATTCAGTTTGATATTTGCGGCCTCGCATCTCTTTTATTTTAACAAATAGCTATAACAAACCCTATGGTACCATATGTCAAAATTGCTATAGTCAACTGTTTTTGTTTAAATGGCTCACTATAAATTTTTTTATCAATTCTGGAAGATATTTTTTTTCTGCGTTTACCTATATAAGGAAGTGTATAGTTTCATTAGAAATATTGCTAGGAAAACAGCAAAAAAGATTAACCTTATTTTCAGTAGCTTTATTCTGAAAAAGGATAGCCAGCTGCGGAAACAACATAATTTTGACGTTTCGAAATAACGGTTCGTCAAAATAATTGATATTTTGTACCTACCTATTCTATCTATAATTAATTCTAACATAAATACTTACAGCCACCAAGAAAAACTAGATATGATTTTAATTTATTAACATCAAAACTGCCAGGTGTTTGTACCAACATCGTTTTCCGCAGAGGCAACTTCCATCAGATTAAATTTTCGGAAAGTTATCCAGGAATTTGGAGGCAAATGGAAGTTTTCAAAAGAAAAGTAGAGTTTTTAAACCCAGAGGGGCAAGAAATGAAGAACATTCGATAAAGATGTTAAATGGCCTACTAGATCTCCGGATATCGCTCCTGTAGAATTATTTATTTGCTCTTACCTAAAAAAAAAGTTTACAACTGATTGACGATCTTAAAAATAGAATAAGAGTAGAATGTTGGAGATTGAAAGAAGAAACACTAGAAGGAGTTTGTAGAGAGGGAGTGATAAACAGAGCTATTTTGTGTTCGTAAGCGAATGGAGGTCATTTTGAACATTTGTTATATTATTATTGTGTTAATAATAAAATATGTTACTTTAAAAAATGTAATAACTTGTTTCCGCAGCTGGCTATTATTTTTCAGAATAAAGCTACGAAAAGTAGGGTTCATCTTTTTTTGCTGTTTTTCCTTACATAGCTGAACGCAGAAAAAAATATCTTCCAGACTTTTTAAAAAATTATACCTATAGTGTGCCATTTGAACAAAAATAGTTGACTAAAGCATTTTTGACATAATGTTACCATGGAGACGATCTAATAATGTCATTTGATAGAGTTTGAGCGGCGATTTAAAAATATATAGAGTTTGTTATAGCTATTTGTTAAAATAAAAGAGATACAGGGCCGCGAATACCAAACCGAATCACCCGGTATACACAATAAATTACATTTAAATAATAAATAATCAATATCAAATTAATCTGTAATTAATTGTCCCGGTAAAACAATTATATAAACCACGATGTCCCATGTAATAATAATCGTATNATTTGCTCTTACCTAAAAAAAAAGTTTACAACTGATTGACGATCTTAAAAATAGAATAAGAGTAGAATGTTGGAGATTGAAAGAAGAAACACTAGAAGGAGTTTGTAGAGAGGGAGTGATAAAGAGAGCTATTTTGTGTTCGTAAGCGAATGGAGGTCATTTTGAACATTTGTTATATTATTATTGTGTTAATAATAAAATATGTTACTTTAAAAAATGTAATAACTTGTTTCCGCAGCTGGCTATTATTTTTCAGAATAAAGCTACGAAAAGTAGGGTTCATCTTTTTTTGCTGTTTTTCCTTACATAGCTGAACGCAGAAAAAAATATCTTCCAGACTTTTTAAAAAATTATACCTATAGTGTGCCATTTGAACAAAAATAGTTGACTAAAGCATTTTTGACATAATGTTACCATGGAGACGATCTAATAATGTCATTTGATAGAGTTTGAGCGGCGATTTAAAAATATATAGAGTTTGTTATAGCTATTTGTTAAAATAAAAGAGATACAGGGCCGCGAATACCAAACCGAATCACCCGGTATACACAATAAATTACATTTAAATAATAAATAATCAATATCAAATTAATCTGTAATTAATTGTCCCGGTAAAACAATTATATAAACCACGATGTCCCATGTAATAATAATCGTATTTAGTTCAATTTCCCTGTGTACTTCATATATAGTAGAATGATTGACAAGAGATGGATTACGACTGGAGAGGAGTTATAATCGTGTATCTAACAGAACCAAATTGTAAAAAGTAATTCTATTTTATATGTATATCATTCACGTACAGAATATCCTTTATTGAATACCTGGAGTTAATTATTTGTAAGATATACTGCTAATTATGAAACTACAAAATTAATAAATTTGGAACATATATGCATAAGTCAGATACCACTAATATGTCACTAAACTAGCACTCATTTGTGAGGACGGTTTGAGTACGATTTAAGTGACTCAAGTAGAATTGTTTATGACTACGGTTAGGGTGAGTTTAGTATGAGGTAAGTGTGAGTGGAACTTTAGTGAACTTTAAGAATTTGGGCCTAAGTGTCACGATTTTTGAAATGTGCAATTTTCTGGAACAACGATGCAACCGGGGGAATCTTTCACGGAAACCTTTCAACTTTTGAAACAATAGTCGAGGAAATGAAGCACTGAACCTCCGAAATCTGTGTAGCAAGATGGATCGTGATGCGGTTTTTTGCATTCGATTCGTTAGAGCGTCCAGAAAGTTTGTGATCCTATGATTGTGATCAATGAGAAATGAAAATTGCATCGGTGCATAAGAAAAATGCATTTTTAAAATTGCATCTCGAAGAGTTAAAATATGAAAAATTTATAACTCGGAGAATATTGACGGAAATGAGTTCAATTTTGCTACTCGGGGGTTTTTGGGGTCGGTGTACACGAATATCAACACGGCAACGGTCTCCGAGATACCTAGTGCCCAAGGTGGCCGGTTTCCACGTCGTCTCCGAGAGTTTTGTGGAAATTTGTTATAAACTTAGCCGAAACTCGTTACCTCGGGGTTTTTGAGGTCGCCCTACACGAATTTCACGAGGGCAAAGGTCTTCGAGGTACCTAATGCTCAGGATGGCCGGTTTCCACGTCGTCTCCTGGAGTTTTCTGGAAATTCGTTATAAACTTAGCCGAAACTCGTTATCTCGGGGTTTTTGAGGTCACTGAACACGAATATCGCGACGGCAACGGTCTCAGAGGTACCTAGTGTCCAGGGTGGCCGGTCCACGTCATCTCCTGGAGTTTTGTGGAAGTTCGTTATACACTTAGCCGAAAATCTCCGAGATACCGATGTCATATTCATAAGCTTTATCGAATATCTAAATAAATTATCCGAAACATTTTTTTTACTTTGGCGCTTTTAATACAGTTGGGAGCATTGATGAAATTTTAGGTAAGGACTGCGATCGCTGGCCGCTGCTTCCACGTTTTACTCTTGCATATATACTAATATATACTCTTACTAGTATATATGGATACGCTCCAAGTTATAGCGTACACGTGAAATAAGAAAAATTAAAATTGTAAAGATATGTAAGTATTTTTTTTTTGAAAACATGTATTTTTTGTAATGAATAACTGTATTTTCATAATAAAAGATAATTAAGAATAAAATCGTTGTCACAGGAACCAGCCATCCTGGGTACTAGGTACCTTGAGGACCGTTACCGTCGTTATATTCGTGAACGAGTTTCGGCTAAATTTATAACGAAATTCTACAAAACTCCAGGAGACGACGTGGAAACCGGTCACCCTGAGCACTAGGTACCTAGGAGACCGTTGCGGTCATGATATTCGTGTTCAGCGGCCTCAAAAACCCCGAGGTAACGAGTTTCGGCTAAGTTTATAACGAATTTCCACAAAACTCCAGGAGACGACACCGTTGCCGTCGTGATTTTCGTGTTCAACGACCCTAAAAACCACCCGAATAGCAAAATTGAACTCATTTCCCTCAATATTTTCCGAGTTATAAATTTTTCATTTTTTAACTGTTCGAGATGCAATTTTAAAAATGCATTTTTCTTATGCACCGATGCAATTTTCATTTCTCATTGATCGCATAGGGTCACAAACTTTCTGGACGCTCTAACGAATCGAATGCAAAAAACTGCATCACGATCCATCTTACTGCACAGATTTCGGAGGTAAGGCCGTTTTTAGTGCTTTATTTCCTCTACTAGTAGCATAATNGGAGAGGAGTTATAATCGTGTATCTAACAGAACCAAATTGTAAAAAATAATTCTATTTTATATGTATATCATTCACGTACAGAATATCCTTTATTGAATACCTGGAGTTAATTATTTGTAAGATATACTGCTAATTATGAAACTACAAAATTAATAAATTAGGAACATATATGTACAAGTCAGACACCACTAATATGTCACTAACCTAGCCTCATTTGTGAGGACGATTTGAGTACGATTTAAGTGACTCAAGTAGAATAGTTTATGACTACGGGTAAGGTGAGTTTGGTATGAGATAAGTGTAAGTGGAACTGTAGTGAACTTTATGAATTTGGGCCTAAGTGTCACGATTTTTGAAATGTGCAATTTTCTGGAACAACGATGCAACCGGGGGAATCTTTCATGGAAACGTTTCAACTTTTGAAACAATCTTACGGAGATGATGCTCTGGATCGTACGCAATCTTAGGGATGGTTTCCACGATTTAAAAATGGTCACAAAACTCCCGGAGACGACGTGGAAACCGGCCACCCTGAGCACTAGGTACCTCGGAGACCGTTGCCGTGGAAACCGGCCACCCTGAGACTAGGTACCTAGGAGACCGTTGCCGTCATGATATTCGTGTTCAGCGGCCTCAAAAACCCCGAGGTAACGAGTTTCGGCTAAGTTTATAATGAATTTCCACAAAACTCCAGGAGACGACATGGAAACCGGCCATCTTGAGCACCTCGGAGACCGTTGCCGTCGTGATTTTCGTGTTCAACAACCCTAAAAACCCCCGAGTAGCAAAATTGAACTCATTTCCGTCAATATTTTCCTAGTTATAAGTTTTTCATTTTTTAACTGTTCGAGATGCAATTTTAAAAATGCATTTTTCTTATGCACCGATGCAATTTTCATTTCTCATTGATCACATAGGGTCACAAACTTTCTGGACGCTCTAACGAATCGAATGCAAAAAACTGCATCACGATCCATCTTACTGCACAGATTTCGGAGGTAAGGCCGTTTTTAGTGCTTTATTTCCTCGACTACTAGCATAATTTGTTCATCGTGTGGACAGCTAGCACTTTAAAATTCTATGAGATAGAGAGACCTATAGCAAGTGTAAAAAAATAAGAAGATGGAATACAAAGTGTTGAAAAATAATTTTTAATTGTTTTTTGCTATAATAGCTCAATATTTTTTGATCATATGCTATTAAATTACGCTTTTTTATAGTATTCTAACTTGTTTCACCCTGTAACTTTTATATTAGTGAAAATAATTTAAATGTCATAGCGCATCTTGAATTCTCATGTATTTTAAATAAAAACAGAAAATGTGACCTCTTTGTTTATTACGCTTAGTGTTGCCATTTTTGAGTTTTATGGTTCTAACGCTAATAATGCCATGCAGTCAGTACAACACGCAACTTATTGCATTACAAGCTGCAAGTCATTAGTAGACCACCTGCCTCATAGAATATGAATTGATTACATTGTAGCCTCAAATTATCCATTACTTTTAAATAGCAGTCTCTTGTTTTACATTTCTGGGACGCTTTACTTTATTCTGCCATATAATTAACAGGAAAAACATTTGTCAACAGTTATCGAGAACTGAAGCGTACTAAGGACCTTATATCATCAGCATAAAGATTGTATTTATTTGACCAGGAATGTAAACAAGCGGCAAATTTAAAAACTGATATTTTCCTACTGCATTTGAAAAGCATATTTGCTAGAAAAATCCTGCGTCTATTAAAAACATTTACAAATTCCAAATGACTTATATTGTTGATTTTGTTGAAAATAAAAAATGTCGCATTTCTAAAAATTCTTAATGAAAATGAAGCATTTTCATAAAAAAAATCATGTTTGAATTTAGCATCGAAATTTGTGATTAAATTTCAATGAACATATTTATTAAAGCGCTGACATAATTACAAAATTTCACTAACAGTTAAATAACTATAATTCTAAGAAAAATAACAGCTCCACAAAAAAAAAATTATGCGAATGAACCCACTGAATCCGAATTCGATATCATAATTGCCCCAGCAAATCACCAGAACGATCTAACCTGAAAAAATAGCTTAAAATCACATAAATATTCACACAAGGCATTGAGGTGTCTATGGGTAGCACTGAATTCATGGGAATAATATATTTTTGCATTATCTGTAGCCTTATCATTCTAAAGTTCCAGAATATTAGCGATTTGAAGCTATTTTTTCAGGTTGCAAAATTCTGGTGATTTGCAGGATTCGGATTCAGCGGGTCAAATTATTCGGGAACACATAGGTCAGACCACGATTTTCAGTCGCTGTTAAATCATAGAAGCTAATTTATTAACTTGGTGGATTGTTAAAGTCAGGAAGGATTTGTGACCTTATGGGCCAAATCTGACTTCGGATTTATGTTCGGCTGGTCAATACACGTGGGAATATAAAGATTTGACCAGCCGCTGATAAATCATACCTGAATTTTAAATGCTGATTAGTTTGATTTTGTGGGTTTTTAAGCATTTTTTCAAGTTTTTTTTTTATGGAGCTGTGTTATTAATATAAACAATAGATCATTTTTAAGGTACAGTTTTTGAATTTAAAAAAGTTTCCACATTTATTCATATTTCTCAAGACGTTTTACGTAAATTGATTAAACTTAGGCTAAATATTTAATTAATTATTCACTTAATTGATTTTTAAATATCACTATTTTTTTTTCTTTTTTTGTTTTGTTGAAAGGAATTCCTAAGAGAATTGTCTCAACATCACTGTTACACCTTGTATATTTAACAATTAAATTATTATTTGTATTGGTTAACGACGCTACTGACACACAAATTTTGAGCTTTGTTTCTAATTGGTCATTTCCAGTAAAACAAATTACTTCCAAAAAATTTGGAGAATATGGAGATAATATTGTGGGTACACATGTTCGCAAGTGACCCATTTTTAAGCACAACGTCAAGAACGCCGCCGGACGCACCACGGGGTTCCCGGAAGACGACCCCTGCAGAGTGGCGCCAAGGAGCAGGGACTTGTACCAGCAATTACCAGTATACCTACGACCGACTCCGCACAGGGCACTCTCCAGCAAACCCTCAAACCGTCAACACGTTTTTTTCCATACAAGTTTTCTATACATTAGTTTTCAATAAAATTATTTATTATTACCGTTGAGAGAGCGTTTATTTCTTGCTGTACAGCGAAAGCTACCCTCAATATGATAAAATTCCTTTATTTGGGTATTATGAAGTACGAGATGAAGTAGTTTTATTATTATCAGTCTTATTACAAGACGCTGGACACCACTTTCTAATATATTGTAACACCATACAGTTTTCCACGGTTTCCTCCAGCAGACATGTGTGCATGGGTGAAAGAATGTATTGTGAAAAATGAAGTTCGACTTCTACCGACGTAACACAGGCAGAATCAAAACACTCTCTGTATTCACTTAACGCGTCGGTGGAATATCCGCCCCAAATTTCCCTCAATTTAATAAAATCACTATTTTTCTTTAATACACTTTTCCACATTTCTACAACGCGGTCATTTTCCACGTCTGTTATCGCGTGTAAAGTCGAACCTATGTCGTCCATTATTTGCAGCGACTCGGCTAATGACAACGTACTGTTTTGTAATATTTCTATCGCGTCGTGTAGTCCTTTATAATTATTGCGAATAGTTTGTAAATCATTTTTTTTAAATTGTATGGCTCTCCTTAACGGCTGCTGCTTCATCCGGCCTGAATTGTAGTATGACAGACTTTTTTTGGTGGAAATATCCAGCATAATAAAAAGCTGCTTTCGGCCATGTTCCTCAACGTGTAAGAATCGGCTGTGGGGGTTCTGGAATATCGGGACACATGTCGTGAANTGATAAATCATACCTGAATTTTAAATGCTGATTAGTTTGATTTTGTGGGTTTTTAAGCATTTTTTCAAGTTTTTTTTTTATGGAGCTGTGTTATTAATATAAACAATAGATCATTTTTAAGGTACAGTTTTTGAATTTAAAAAAGTTTCCACATTTATTCATATTTCTCAAGACGTTTTACGTAAATTGATTAAACTTAGGCTAAATATTTAATTAATTATTCACTTAATTGATTTTCAAATATCACAATTTTTGTTTTGTTTTGTTGAAAGGAATTCCTAAGAGAATTGTCTCAACATCACTGTTACACCTTGTATATTTAACAATTAAATTATTATTTGTATTGGTTAACGACGCTACTGACACACAAATTTTGAGCTTTGTTTCTAATTGTTCATTTCCAGTAAAACAAATTACTTTCAAAAAATTTGGAGAATATGGAGATCATATGATAAAATTCCTTTATTTGGGTATTGTTCGTTTAGCCGTTGAAATCGATTATATTTAAAGCTCGGGATTTTCGTCGGCTAGCCACAGGCGTGTTCGTCGTAATCAAATAAATAAACAGGTAGGTTTAAATAAAAATAATAAGTTGTTGCAATGTATGAAAATATGTACTAAACTTACCCATTTAAAGATAAAGTAGTTTTATTTTTATCAGTATTATCACCCAAAGATACTGTATACCATTTTGTAATATTTTGCAACATCAGGTAGTTTCCTTCAGCAGACATGTACCGTGCGCTTTGGTAAAAAATGTGGTTATATTGTGGAAACGAACTTTCGACATCTACCGACGTAACACATAAGGCATAATTGAAACACTCTCTGTATTCACTTCATACGTTAGGAGAAGCTCCGCCCCAAATTTCCCTCAATTTAATAAAATCACTATTTTTCTTTAATACACTTTCCCACTTTTCTACAACGCTGTCATTTTTCACGTCTGTTATCGCGTGTAAAGTCGAACCTATGTCGTCCATTATTTGTAGCGACTCGGCTAATGACAACGCACTGTTTTGTAATATTTCTATCGCTTCGTGTAGTCCTTTATAATTATTGCGAATAGTTTGTAAATCATTTTTCTTGAAATTGTATGGCTCTCCTTAACGGCTGCTGCTTCATCCGGCCTGAATTGTAGTATGACAGACTTTTTTTGGTGGAAATATCCAGCATAATAAAAAGCTGCTTTCGGCCATGTTCCTCAACGTGTAAGAATCGGCTGTGGGGGTTCTGGAATATCGGGACACATGTCGTGAAATGCGCGTTTGGGTAATTTAAAAAAACACCTTTTTTGTGCTGACTATTAATGCATCTACCCCTGGAAAACAGTTTCCAACAGTTTCTGCTACCAGGTGTAGTGCATGTATTTTACACGTAATATGTAAAATTCTACTGTCGTGTTCCTGCAGAGAACGGCCTACTAAATGCATTGACGCGGCACCATCGGCTACAAATAATAAAAGTTGTACGGTGCGCTTTAACGAAAGGCCTACGCGACAGCTACGGTCATCCGACCGAGTCCCGAGCTCTAATTATATTACAATTCTCTTTGCGATTATTCTGAAATGATAAGAATTTAACGTAATCTAAAAAATATAATTGTTATTCAAACATAATAAAAATGAATTATTTTTACTTATTTTATACATATTTTCGATCGTACTTAATTAAATTTTATAAATCGCAATATGAAGAAGAAGAATGAAAGAAACATACATCTGAAAAAAGTTTTAGTACAACATTTAAAACAGTAATAGCAGTTTTCAATAGTATTCCTATATTGTCGTGTTAGATAAGCAGGAATTAATTAATCAAAGTCGTTCAGTAAAATTTCGAAACTAACTCATTTCTTATTTGTCCACTTCTGAGATTACAAATTGCGAAACATATTAATTGTAAGACCAGACAAAATGTTTCAAAATAAACAGGACATTCCGTATCCGTAAGCTTCTGTATTGGAAACTAATTTTAGAATAAAAATGCCTCAAGCGCGAAAGGAATCAAACATTCAACGTGGCTATTGTCTAAAGCTGCACGTATAAAAATATCGTTAGGTATAAATCTTGCTGGGACTTAGAAATATGAGGGTACAAAAGTTAAGCTCTTAACGCAAAGGCTACTATTTCTCACTGACCTATTTCCGGTGCTGTTAGCAAATTATATTTGCTTAGTGGAAACATTAGTCCACCAGTGACAAGGTTTATAACATGTCCTTTAGAAATTATGTAAGTATGATAAAACACAATATTACACAGAAATATATATTAAATTTTACGAAAAAAATTATATTACACGGAAGAAATTTTTTTAGTTCCGATAATTCTATTTAATAATTAGACTTCGGAAACTCGACAATCAAATAAATAAACAGTAGTAATTTATATTACGTTAATAAGCGGCAATAAGCCTTGTAGTAGCAAAAATAGGTTAAATCTGTTATCAAGAAGTGTGCCGCTGTATGCTTACAATAGACAATGTCACTGATTGCCATAAAAACATGTGCCAAGCAAAGCTCAAACTCACTCACACATGCACAAACGACAATGAAATGCACGACCAACGTCCCTCAGTAAAAAACCTGGATTGTTCAACGGCACACCAGGCCCACAGGGCATTAGGGCATTAGGGTGCCGCTAGGTACGTATGGAATAAATTGATCGATGCGAAGTTTCAAATCAGAGGCAGACATGTATGTTGCTGTATAATGACTCGAATAGTGGGATTACTAAAATGTGAAGTAGTTGATTAATAAAAATAGTATCTATTAAAAACTTCGACTATTTTAGATATACGCCTGTGACGGTCATTTCGTTTTTGAAATGGGTATTCTACTGATCGTCGAAGACGATTAACCACGGAACACTTAAGACAACTCTAAGTAAGATTGTCGTAATCGTTTTCTTTATGAACAAGAAATTATTATATTGTTAATTTTTCTTGGTAGTTATTATTATTACGTTATATACCTATGCAGGGTTTGCGTTTTTTTTTTTGTAAATTAAAGTTCATTTATTCAACGAAAATGAAGGTCGACCCTGTGTTATTTATTAAAAACTTTNTTAGGTATAAATCTTGCTGGGACTTAGAAATATGAGGGTGCAAAAGTTAAGCTCTTAACGCAAAGGCTACTATTTCTCACTGACCTATTTCCGGTGCTGTTAGCAAATTATATTTGCTGAGTGGAAACATTAGTCCACCAGTGACAAGGTTTATAACATGTCTTTTAGAAATTATGTAAGTATGATAAAACACAATATTACACAGAAATATATATTAAATTTTACGAAAAAAATTATATTACACGGAAGAATTTTTTTTAATTTCGATAATTCTATTTAATAATTAGACTTCGGAAACCCGACAATCAAATAAATAAATAGTAGTAATTTATATTACGTTAATAAGCGGCAATAAGCGTTGTAGTAGCAGAAATAGGTTAAATCTGTTATCAAGAAGTGTGCCGCTGTATGCTTACAATAGACAATGTCACTGATTGCCATAAAAACATGTGCCATACACTAGACCAAGCAAAGCTCAAACTCACTCACACATGCACAAACCACAATGAAATGCACGACCAACTTGAAATGGGTATTCTACTGATCGCCGGAGACGATTAAGACAACTGCAAGTAAGATTGTCATAATCGTTTTCTTTATGAACAAGAAATTATTATATTGTTAATTTTTGTTGGTAGTTATTATTATTAAGTTCTATAGCTATGCAGGGTTTGTATTTTTTTGTAAATTAAAGTTTATTTATTCAACGAAAATGAAGGCCGACCCTGTGTTATTTATTAAAAACTTTGGAAATATTTCTATGCGACCCGAGATGCAACCTTATAATTTTAGTCGGTATAATCTAATACTAGTAATACTAAAAGAAGGTTAGGTTACATTTTCAAAAAATTTGTGCAGTCAACTGATTTTGTATTTGTACTGAATTCATTATTCACTTAATTTTTAAATATTAAGCATCGTCCATCAACCCATCAGTGTTAAAAAGTGAAAGATGTGAGAGAATACAAAAGTTTTTATGTTGTAATTCCACGATAGTGACAGTGTAATTTTTATAAAGAAGTAAAAAATAAGAATTACATTAAAAACGAGATTTCTATTTCTTACTTTGCTCAATTTTTTAGTTTGTGCACAAACTAGTTTTACAATGAACCGAGAAAACAATGCATTTACTCTTTCCGAACGTGTCGATATGGTGTTAGTGTATGGTGCAACCGGAGAAAATGCGCTCGCGGCGACTAGGTTGTACCGGGAACCATGGCCACAACGTCACCCCCCCTTGTGCAAATACAATCCTACAGTGCGTTCAGCGGCTGCGAGATACGGGAAGTGTTATTCCTCGAGGAGAAGGACGTGGTCAGCAAGTGATCCTTAATGTTGAAGATGCAATGTTGGAAAATCTTGACGAGGACCCCACAATTTGTACTCAACGACATGCACAGCAAGTAGGAACCTGAGCCTAAAAATAGTTCGAACATTAAATCAAACATTGTTCCTTAGGTTCCTCTGGACCGGGTAAATAAATTAGAACTTACAGCACAGTATAATACCACTCTTATGCACATTACTGCTTATATTCAAGTATAGCAGTTACCCATGTAGAAATAGATGTTACGTCAAATCCCTCTTCAGGTAGTTTTTCCAGGAATAGTCCAAAACGTCATCAAATATTAAACAGAGAAAATAGCTTTTGCATAGCTGTATTAGTTTATGTTATTTTTAATAACGGAGTCAGTTTAACATTTTAAAGGGGTTGTAGTAATAGGGATTATAGACTCTACGCCTCTGGTTTTTCATATGTCTTTGAAAAACAAGAATTATTTTCAGCCAATATTAGGACACATATATTTTGTATTAGATAAGAATAATATATATCATTCACAGTTTGTTAATTTAGATAGGTATAGGAATTATTTGCCATGTAAATTGACATATCATGTAATGCACCTAGGTATGTATGCGGCTTTGTTCGCACTCGGAGTGATACGGATTTCGCGATTTGCTCTACACTTTGGCACATTATTCATGCCGCTCTAGCGCAATAATTTACAACGTTTAATCACTCATAGTACTATAGTTTCAAACATTAGTGGGGATTAATAAATTTTCCTTCTTTTTTAAAAGGCCTTGTTTACAATAATGCAGATGACATTTTTCAAAAAGAGTGATGTATGAACATAAAATAGGTACTTGATATATATAATATAGTTAAAAACAGCATAATTATTTTTTCATATTTTCATATTCACCATATTTCACTGGAATTTCTTAAAGAAGCTACTGATGCTTGTGGGCGTTCAGTAGCCAATGTTTTAATTGGTCTGTTGTTAACAGTAGACGTTGAACGGTCATTTTCCTTACACAAGTTAATATTAAATGATAAACGTCACCGTTTCACTACAGAAAATTTAGTCAAGTACGTGGTAATATGTTTTAACTCCTTCCAATATGCCACGGAAGCCTTGTCTCAACACTAAGGTTTATCGAGTAAGTGGTGTCATTTAAATTTTTATAGGTATTTTATCCTCTACCTAGCCTTGCTCTTTGGGAATAGTACTATGTTGCGACATATTTTCTGTAAACATTAATATTTTCATTCGTAATCTGATTACGGTTCTGTTAAACTCCGCGTCGCACTAAGCCTACTTATGAGTATGTTAAGGTGGTCTTNGTAGTAATAGGGATTATAGACTCTACGCCTCTGGTTTTTCATATATCTTTGAAAAACAACAATTATTTTCAGCCAATATTAGGACACATATATTTTGTATTAGATAAGGATAATATATATCATTCACAGTTTGTTAATTTAGGTATTATTTGCCATGTAAATTGACATGTCATGTAATGCACCTAGGTATGTATGCGGCTTTATTCACACTCGGCGTGATATGGATTTCGCGATTTGCTCTACACTTTGGCACATTATTCACGCCGCTCTAGCGCAATAATTTACAGCGTTTAATCACTCAAATTTGTCAGTACTGTAGTTTCAAACATTAGCGGGGATTAATAAATTTTCCTTCTTATTTAAAATGCCACGTTTACAATGACCCAGATGACAAAAAGAGTGAATCTATGGACATAAAATATCTATACCTGTACCTATAATATAGTTAATAAAGAGCATAATTAATTTTTCATATTCTCACTTTCATCATATTTCGTTGGAATTTCTTAAACTGCTATTAATGTGGGTGAAACATGTCTTACTTAATTATGCTGGACTATAAATATAAAAAATATTTTTCACCGCACCAGGTTTACCTTACACGAGTAATATTGCGGATTTTGATAAATTGCTTCTCTTATGAGTAGGCTTCGAGCATGTGCAGAGTCTAACAGAGCCGGCACGGGGGTCGGTGGCCTTCACAGCTGACTCGCGTTTTGAACTGTTCAATTATTTACGGAACCTTGTAGTAGTTGGTGTCGCGTCGATACCTTTCTTTTTTACGTCTGCTGTAAATTGTATTCGCCGTCTGTATTTAAATAACTATTTATAAATAGTAACATAATTTACATTAACAACAATTAGTTGGGGGGGGGTGGGAAGTGAAGTAAAATGCCAAAAGAGAAAAGAAATAGACGGGAATTATTTCAAATGTGNGGGTTGTAGTAATAGGGATTATAGACTCTACGCCTCTGGTTTTTCATATGTCTTTGAAAAACAAGAATTATTTTCAGCCAATATTAGGACACATATATTTTGTATTAGATAAGAATAATATATATCATTCACAGTTTGTTAATTTAGATAGGTATAGGAATTATTTGCCATGTAAATTGACATATCATGTAATGCACCTAGGTATGTATGCGGCTTTGTTCGCACTCGGAGTGATACGGATTTCGCGATTTGCTCTACACTTTGGCACATTATTCATGCCGCTCTAGCGCAATAATTTACAACGTTTAATCACTCATAGTACTATAGTTTCAAACATTAGTGGGGATTAATAAATTTTCCTTCTTTTTTAAAAGGCCTTGTTTACAATAATGCAGATGACATTTTTCAAAAAGAGTGATGTATGAACATAAAATAGGTACTTGATATATATAATATAGTTAAAAACAGCATAATTATTTTTTCATATTTTCATATTCACCATATTTCACTGGAATTTCTTAAAGAAGCTACTGATGCTTGTGGGCGTTCAGTAGCCAATGTTTTAATTGGTCTGTTGTTAACAGTAGACGTTGAACGGTCATTTTCCTTACACAAGTTAATATTAAATGATAAACGTCACCGTTTCACTACAGAAAATTTAGTCAAGTACGTGGTAATATGTTTTAACTCCTTCCAATATGCCACGGAAGCCTTGTCTCAACACTAAGGTTTATCGAGTAAGTGGTGTCATTTAAATTTTTATAGGTATTTTATCCTCTACCTAGCCTTGCTCTTTGGGAATAGTACTATGTTGCGACATATTTTCTGTAAACATTAATATTTTCATTCGTAATCTGATTACGGTTCTGTTAAACTCCGCGTCGCACTAAGCCTACTTATGAGTATGTTAAGGTGGTCTTGCACTTCAATACCTCTATTACTGGGTTGAGCGACACTACCGAGAATCAAGTTGTTCGCCTGAGAGGTTAGCCGCCTGATCGCGCCAACCGCAACGGACGTAAAGAACAAAGCCAGAAATGTCACTATGACACTAGGAACTAGAAACTCATCGACCGTCTTTTGAAACTAATGGTGTATTAGAGAAACTGCCTATACTGCCTGTTTTATTATTGATATGAAATTATACACAATCCACAATCCTACCTTTACAGTACTTTCAGTTATTTCATTTAATAACTTACACGAATTAAAGTTATTTTAATGTTACTGACAAATCTGAACTTTATTTCTTAAAAACTTCACTTTAAAGTAAAGGTTTTACGAGGGTTGCATATTTTCTATGAAACTAATGTTAAAAGTTATTTAGGAATTTTACAAAAGCTATGGTATACTATATGTTGTTTTCTTAGACAGCTAAGAAACAGAAAGCAAGTTCCAAAGAAAAGAAAGTAATCAAGTAATATCAAATTTACCGAAAATTATAAGAATGTCAGAAACTTTAAGGAAACAATTTGAGAAATGTGGGTAAACACATTGTTTTCTTTATGTAATTTAAAATAAGTAAACTGTAACAAACTGAAAGAAAATAAAAACAACCGCAAGTTGCAAACTGCAGAGCTGCCCCAGACGGTAGGTAAATAACTTTAAGCCTTTTCAGAGTAATTAAACAACTTTTGTTGAATTAGTTTTACTTTGCATATTTTTTAAAACTATAATTGCTAATACAAACAAGCATATTAACAGTTTTCATTTCCTCAGNTATTAGTTGGGGGGGGGAAGTGAAGTAAAATGCCAAAAGAGAAAAGAAATAGACGGGAATTATTTCAAAAGTAGTTTGACAGTGATCCCGAAGGTTACAGGGACATATGTATTAAAGGAAATGACCTGTTTTGTACTATGTGTGAATGCGTTATAAATTCTTGTGATAATACTAAAGTGACAAGCCATTTGAAGAGCCATACCTCGTACAGCGCTACTGACTCTGTATTTTTCTATGAACTTACAGACGCCTTTCTTTCAAACAATATTCTATTAAATAAACTAAAGAACTCCAAGTTCCATACGTTTTAAAAAATATATATGAACCGAAAAATCCCTCATGAAAGTGCGGTAAGACTAAGTAAATGTCGGATAGACAAAAGAAGCTACTGATGCTTGTGGGCGTTCAGTAGCCAATATTTTAATTGGTCTGTTGTTAACAGTAGACGTTGAACGGTCATTTCCCTTACACAAGTTAATGTTAAATGATAAACGTCGCCGTTTCACTACAGAAAAGTTAGACAAGTACGTGGTAATATGTTTTAACTCCTTCCAATATGCCACGGAAGCCTTGTCTCAACACTAAGGTTTATCGAGTAAGTGGTGTCATTTAAATTTTTATAGGTATTTTATCCTCTACTTAGCCTTGCTCTTTGGTAATAGTACTATGTTGCGACATATTTTCTGTAAACATTAATATTTTCATTCGTAATCTGACTACGGTTCTGTTAAACTCCGTGCCGCACTAAGTCTAGCTATAACTAACCACGAAGTTCTGAATTAATTCTTATGAAGTTCTTGACAACAGCATAGCAGATGAGTGTGGGTGAGATCTAATCCCCAAAGTATGTATATTCTTAGAAACATGTATGTATTCTCTTATTAACTTCNAATGGTGTATTAGAGAAACTGCCTATACTGCCTGTTTTATTATTGATATGAAATTATACACAATCCACAATCCTACCTTTACAGTACTTTCAGTTATTTCATTTAATAACTTACACGAATTAAAGTTCTTTTAATGTTACTGACAAATCTGAACTTTATTTCTTAAAAACTTAACTTTAAAATAAAGGTTTTACGAGGGTTGCATATCTTCTATGAAACTAATGTTAAAAGTTATTTAGGAATTTTACAAAAGTTATGGTATACTATATGATGTTTTCTTAGACAGCTACGAAACAGAAAGCAAGTTCCAAAGAAAAGAAAGTAACCAAGTAATATAAAATTTACCGAAAATTGTAAGAATGTCAGAAACTTTAAGGAAACAATTTGAGAAATGTGGGTAAACACATTGTTTTCTTTATGTAATTTAAAATAAGTAAACTGTAACAAACTGAAAGAAAATAAAAACAACCGCAAGTTGCAAACTGCAGAGCTGCCCCAGACGGTAGGTAAATAACTTTAAGCCTTTTCAGAGTAATTAAACAACTTTTGTTGAATTAGTTTTACTTTGCATATTTTTTAAAACTATAATTGCTAATACAAACAAGCATATTAACAGTTTTCATTTCCTCAGAGCTGGACATGAATAAAAATCAAAGGGCGCGTTTGAAAATATAACTATTTCTGTTAGTTACTTGTAATAGTTTTGCAACTACTGAGTTTTTCTCGATATAAATAGACGAATAATGCTCTTCATTCAACAATAATGTCGTTTTTATAAAGATATAGGTATCCCGGCTCGACATAATATTGTCATTTTACGGATAGAAATCAGAATCTGTTAGTGTTCAACAGGATCTTAGTGAAGGTGACAGGGACTAAAATATTGAAAAAACGTCTCCTCACGAACAACTCCAAAATAAGCAGCCAATATCTTTTACAGAATTCTTTTTATTTCTCTGTATTTTCTTTCATATTTGACACATCTGCCTTGCGTTATGATGGATTAGTCGACCCATTTCAGGACTTTATTGCACGAGGTAAGGAAGGAAAATGGAAATAAATGGCTTTTTTATTTGACTTTTACATTGTTTGTATACGTTTTCGGAATCGTAGGCCTGGAATAATATCTTTTTTGTTCCAGTTACTTATTTTGATTGGCCTCCATTCGTTAAAATTTCATCAAACAATCAAATTTAATAAAAGTCGTACTTTAAGAATGACAATGAATAAAAATTTAAAATCTTCCACTTTTAATTACTCAATATACATTCCTGTTTATTTTAAAATTACGGATGTATTTATATTTTTCATATATTTTGATGCACTTCTCAGAGATTTTATATCCGATGAAACAAATGAAAAAAATTTTCATGCATGAGATATCTATGAGCCGTTATTAATATGTACGACTGTAATGTTCACTGAAATGATCGCAAATCTGCTTTTCCGTTTTACATACAAAATTATTGTATGCTACTTTATCAAACGTTTTGTGGGGTATATGTGGAACAAAGAACATTAAACCAAACAAGCTTAGTCATCTGTTTTGTTGTTCACCATTCCAACTTTTATTATTCACTAACTTAGTGCAATAAACCGATTCCATTTTTATTGTTTTATCTACTTTTCAAACAATTCGAATTAAAGTTACTGAATTTTGGACGACACGCAAAAAAATGTATTTGGATCAAATAAACATATAATTTTAAATAGAATTAGTTGACGCAAATATTATTTTATTATATTCAAATCTATATATTTCCGTGAAACTATGTGAAATATTTGCTGTAACCTATAATTTTTCTTAGAATTTAGATTATTTGTAAATATAGGTATATAATTAAATTCATCAAATCTTTTATAGTTTTGAAATTTATTACCTTGGATTTTAGCTACAGAATCTCTTATAATTCATCGAAAACTGCAAACATATTTGTTTAAAAACTACCCGTTCCTATATACAGGGTGTCTCATAATTAGCTGCCAACCCTGAACAGGCCGATTCTATGATCAAAACTAAGTAAAAAACTTCATATGAACATGGGTCCGGAAATGCTTCCTAAGGGCACAGGGACCCATTGAAGAGGGAGGAATGGAAATCATTTTTTTGCAATATCTCTCAATCGCGTTGTGATAAATGAATGAAATTTGGTATACACAGCTAAATTTTAATGAGCAATTTGATGGACTAATCCATTTATTTCCACAAGGTCCATTGGGGTGGGTACGGGGGGGCCCTTGGTACTTTGCGTGTGTAACTTTTTCATCTTTGACTTTTTAACAAATTGGACGCAAATTCCGTTTTCCCGAACTGTTTTATGTTAAAAAGGTACTCTTGTTTCAAATCGTTATCTTTAACGGTTTCTGAGAAAATCGCTCTTGAATTAATCCCACTTTGGTCAATTTCATTGTAATGTAAACAAAATTATCAAGGTATTCTTATGTCAAAGTATTGTCAACCCGATTGCCAATTTAATAGTTCTAAGCGAAAAAATTGGAAGAGTTTACGGGACAAGAGTTAGTTGATATGATATTTATTTGTGGCTTTTGCGATGGTAATACTGCAACGGCAGAACGCGAGTATGGGAGAAGGTTTCCAAACCGAAGGCTGCCATCAAGGAGGACATTTCCTACGGTATTCCGCAACTTAGCTGCAACCGCCACTTTTCGAAAGGCACCGGGTCAAGGACGTCCCAGGATTAATAGGGAAGCGGAGATATTGCAAAAAATGATTTCCATTCCTCCCTCTTCAATGGGTCCCTGTGCCCTTAGGAAGCATTTCCGGACCCATGTGCATATGAACTTTTTTACTTAGTTTTGGTCATAGAATCGGCCTGTTCAGGGTTGGCAGCTAATTATGAGACACCCTGTATATTGTTGTAGTGAAATAATAAGATTTTTGTCAATGTTGTGTTTGTTTGTGTTGTGTATTTGTGTTCTTTGTTTTGTTTGTGTAAATATATTTTTTTATGTTGGTTATCTGCTGATTGAATACAAACCTTTCTTTGTCTCACCGTGTACTTTACCTTTTCCCTTGCCAGCTGATGTTAGATGCTTGTTTTATTATTAGTCATCTCAGGAGTCGGTTCTATTTATTTTAATACACAAACAAGTACAATGCAACACACCAAAAAAAATTGAGATTAAACTTTAATACAAACTTTATTCCAAAAATTTTGTGGGTTGACTTAAAACTTGCAACTTGTAACTCAAATTGTGAATATCTTCCTCAACAATAATAAAGAATATTTTATTAATTTTGTTGTCTTTTCTAATCTAATACAATTAAATACAATACAAGGATTGTTTTTATAATTCAAGAAGAATTTTACTTTATTAGCAATTAATTTAATCTATTCAATTTTGAATACATCTCTTTGTATTGCATTTTGCTTATCTTACAGGGGCATAATTTCTTATTTACTGACAGAAAATTCAACTCTATTTAAACATGGCTGTTCCTATTTATAAATTGGTTCGAGCTCGTGGAATTTGTGAAGGTTTTTGAAATATGATTATTTGGTTTGTATTTATTTTTATTCAGGTAAATTCTATAGTTTATTCTGCATCCTTTTTCTTAGGTTTGATGCGATAGAAAAGTATTACTTATAGGTTATAGCTATCTGTTTTGTTTATAGTGCACTTTGCTTTTAATTTTTAGGTACCTGGTATTTGCTCACTTGAATTTTTCCTTTTTGGAAACTACGTAGATGTCCTGCATACGATTTATGGGGCCACTGGAAACCTCTATGGACTGCTTACAACTGGTAACGGAAATTCTTCTTCTTTTTGATGGCTAATTTATTTCTTGTAGTTTTGAGAACAAACAAACTTTTAACTTTTCTGATAAGTTTAATTTTCTTACTTGACTATTTGTTTCTTGTACAAATTTAAATTATTTCTTGGAGCTGCTTCTCTACTCTGCATTTTCCAAAAACCCAAGCCGTAACCAATCAATAAACTTTTGTTTTTCATCCTTACTGGATTATTCTGGTCCTATTTTTGCTTAAGGTCTTTTCACAGAATTTTCAGTCCTTGGATGTCCTTTTTTAACAACACTTTTCCACTACACTCCTTATAACTAATACATTTTTTACAAATGTCCTTTTATTTTAACATACAATTCTATAACTAACTATTATTAAAATATTCCTTATTTTATGTTTTTTATAGGTCATCTCCAGGCACTTGTAAAGCCAACTTTAGTTTTGACATTTGTGAAAATTATAATTTAATTTGACAATTGATGAAAAATTTCATACTATGACTTAAGTTCAGTTGAGATATCTTTTATGCAGTTACTCGTCTTCCCAGGATATGTATACCAGATTCATCTATAGATTTTGAGCTTTTATTTGATATACGTCACTCTAGGTTTAAATTCTGTTTTCTCAATGTACTGAGTGTTAACAAGTGTCGATGTCATGCATTCTATCAAAAATTTATTTTGTACTTGTGAATTAAATTAAAATTATTAATTTTATACTAT